>NC_052330.1:25381336-25641336 GCF_016432855.1 Salvelinus namaycush | reverse complement strand
GTCTTCAGAAAGTATTCAGACCCCTTGACTTTTTCCACATTTTGTTATGAAACGCAATACCTCATAATGACAAAGTGAAAACAGTTTAAAAAAACGTACCAAATTGTTTATATTGGTTCTTCAGACAGATTAGTCTTCTCTTTCAGCAGTAGGCATTTGCTTTCCAAACTGTACGTACAGCATTTTCAAAAGAAAAACTGACAGCTGCAACCAACCATAGAAATATAATCCATAGATGGCAGTTCCCATTCAAGTCAGGACAGGCATCCATTGCTAGTGTACCCATGAGTTTAACAGTCAAATTTCCAGGGTTAGAGATTACAACACCCTTCTATGGATTATTTGTCTATGGCCACAACGCAACAAACATTTGCAAATGTATAATAAACAAAAATATCTTATTTACATAATTATTCAGCCCATTTGTTATGAGACTCGAAACTGAGCTCAGGTGCATCCTGTTTCCATTGATCATCCTTGAGATGTTTCTACAACTTGATTGGAGTCCACCTGTGGTAAATCCTATTGATTGTACATGATTTGGAGAGACACACACCTGTCTATGTAAGGTCCCACAGTTGACAGTGTATGAGGTCGAAGGAATTGTCCGTAGAGACAGGATTGTGTCAAGGAACAGATCTGGGGAAGGGTACCAATAAACTTCTGCAGAATTGAACGTGCCCAAGAACACAGGCCTCCATCATTCTTAAATGGAAGATGTTTGGAACCACCAAGACTCTTCCTAGAGCTGGCTGTGTGGCCTAACTGAGCAATCGGTGTAAAGGGCATTGGTCAGAGAGGTGACCAAGAACCTGATGGTCACTCAGACCTAGAGTTAATCTGGGGAGATGAGAGAACCTCCCAGAAGGACAACCATCTCTGCAGCACTCCACCAATCAGGCCTTGATGGTAGAGTGGCCAGACGGAAGCCATTCCTCAGTAAAAGGCACATGACAGCCCACTTGGAGTTTGCCAAAAGGCACCTAAAGACTCTCAGACCATGAGAATCAAGATTCTCTGGTCTGATGAAACCAAGATTAAACTCTTCAGCCTGAATGCCAAGCATCATGTCTGGAGGAAACCTGGCACCATCTCTATGGTGAAGCATGGTGGTGGCAGCATCATGCTGTGGGTATGTTTTTCAGAGGCAGGGACTGGGAGACTAATCAGGATCTAGGCAAAGATGAACGGAGCAAACTACAGAGAGATCCTTGATGAAAACCTGCTCCAGAGCACTCAGGACCTCAGACTGGGGCGAAGGTTCACCTTCCAACAGGACAACAACCCTAAGCACACAGCCAAGACAACGCTGGTGTGGCTTCGGGACAAGTCTCTGAATGTTCTTGAGTGGCCCAGCCAGAGCCTGGACTTGAACCCAATCAAACATCTCTGAAGAGACCTGAAAATAGCTGTGCAGCGACGTTCTCATCCAAACTGACAGAGCTTGAGAAGCTCTGCAGAGAAGAATGGGAGAAAATGTCCAAATACAGGTGTGCCAAGCTTGTAGCGTCATACGCAAGAAGAATCGTTGCTGTAATCACTGCCAAACGTGCTTCAATTAAGTATTGAATAAAGGGTCTAAATACTTATGTAAATGTCATATTTACGTTTTTTTGTTGTTGAATAAATGAGCAAATATGTCTTAAAACCCATTTTTTCTTCGTCATTATGGGTTATTGTGTGTAGATTAACAAGGGACAACAACAATTGAATCAATTTTAATATTGATTTTACTTTTTTTTTTTATTAACAAAATGTGGAAAAGGTCAAGGGGTCTGAATTCCTTTTGAAGGCACTGTACATGGAGTGCGCAGTGCAATGAAATGCTTACTTGCAGGTTAACCTCTCGGCAATCATTTCAAATAACTTTCTTTTTTTCTGGTAAGGAAATTTATGTGTGGTGCATAATGGTACATACAAAACACATAACAACATAGAACACAAAAACATGTAGGCTACAGTACAAATGATTAGAAGCATTCTATGTAATCCCAGGGTATATACAAATAAAAACTAGAAGAGTTAAGGAATTTGATGGATGTTGGCACAAAACTAGAAGCTACATTCTTAGATTTGAATGGGAGAGTTCTATACCTGTGCCCGGAGGGTAGGGGGCTATACTGGTCATTCAGTGTGTGTGTTATGTCAAATGCTATCTGTTCCCCCTTCTTCCTCACTCATTTTTAGTAAATGTCATTGAGGGGTTCCTGGCTTGCTCCGATGACCTTCTCACTGATTCTTATTAACCTGTTCATTGGGTTCTGACTTGTGTTCCCTAAAGCACCAAAACTCCCCATGATATTAAAGGTTAAGATGGGTTCTGTAACTCATATATAAAATGCTTGGAAGATTGATTGGTGTACATGAAACTTCTTCAATTTCCATAGAAAGAACAGGCTTTGTTGACATTTTGAGTGAATGTGTTCATTGATTCTTTTGAAGGAGAGCTTGTTGTTGATGATGGTTCCTAGGTATTTGTAGTCCTCCACTCTCTCAATTATCTGTCTGTTAATCTCCAGCTCTGGGTTGGTACTGTAGGTTGGTGTCTTCTGAAGTCAATGATCAGGTCTTTGGTTTTGGTTGTATTGAAAAAAACAACAATAGAAAAAGTAACTACATAAGTGAATAAAAAGCTCAATAAAATAATTTCACCAATTTAATAATGGCCAGGTTTAAAAAAAAAAAAAAAATAGTTACATAGCCTATATGGAAGTAACAGACATGAGCCAGGCATGTTTACCTGTAGAATGGAATAGGTTATAAGACATTTAATTTTGTTAGTTCTACCCAACCTGGTATCAGAGCATTTCAAATGATTCTGTATGTAAATCCGAGACACCCCATTCAGTATGATATGTTACATTTCGTATGGTATATATTAATTTGTGGATGTCCATCACCCATTTCATATGATATGTTAACAATAAAAATTAAGATTATATGTTTCGAATTAGCAAAATGTACAATATGTTATGAATTCGCAAAACGTATGATATGTTACGAATTCTAGCTTGATGGCTAGGTGGCTAACGTTAGCTAGCTGGCTAATGTTAGATAGGCTAGGGGTTAGGGCTAAGTTTAGGAGTTAGGTTAAAGGGTTAAGGTTAGGGTTAGGATTAGAGGAAGGGTTAGCTGAAAGGGTTAGGGTTAGGGGAAGGGTTAGCAAACATGCTAAGTAGTTGCTAAGTAGCTAAAAAGTAGTAAGTATTTGAAAAGTTGCTAATTAGCTAAAATTGTCCATTAGATATTCGAACTCGCAACCATTTGCGTTATATGCCCATCCACCGCGACAAACTACCCTACTTTCGTTTTTGACTTAAATAACCATCTAGCTTATGTAACCATACCAAACTTAACATGTCATACTAATTTTAGTGTCCCAGATTGACATTTACTATGTTCTAGTCTATGAGACCAGACTGTTCTACCACCTAAAAGTTACTCATCTTAAACAGGATTAAATATAACGTTGAACTGAAGTTATGCTTCAGTCCACAGGGGAGCTGTCACTGTCAGAGCTGTGTCACTGTCAGAAGATATATGCTTCAGTCAGAAAAAATATTCTCTCATCTCTTTGGTCTCAGCTAGATAAGCAGTAGCTACCACCAACCCTGCACAAACCTGTGGCTAACTCTACTGCTGCTGCGCTTTGACTTTCTGTCTGTTCTGCCCTCCCCATCTCATTCACTGCTGCCTCAACCTGCTTACTTCTTTAATTGCAAGTTCTGAATATCCAGACTCTGACTGAGTGACAGGCATTTTGCTGAGTGATGACATTGACATCTAACCGTTGCTGTAGGGGTGGGGGAGAGGTCAAGGGATGTGAGCTGTATACTGCGTTGTGAAATCTCAACCAATCACAGCAAGCACTGCGTCACTCCAGGGGCTTCTTGCAGTGCCTGCTACTGCCTAGTGCAGTATATTGTATCATTTATTTTTGTCATAAAATGTGTCAGTAATTTTGTTATTTATACTGCATAGCGCAAGTGATGCCCTCCCGCTTAACACAGAAGCCAGCCACACCAATGTGTCAGAGGAAACACAGTATAACTGAGGTCAGACTGCAGGTGCCCAGCCCACCACAAGGAGTCACTAGAGCGTGATGAGACAAGTAAAGCCCCCCCGCCAAACCCTTCCCTAACCTGGACGACGCTGGGCCAATTGTACACCACCCTATGGGACTCCTGAACAGTTGTGATATAGCCCGGGATCGAACCTGGGTCTGTAGTGACGCCTCTAGCACTGTGATGCAGTACCTTAGACCGCTGTGCCACTCGGGAGGCCCATATATATACTTTTTTATACCCCTTAATCAATGTTCCCTCAGGACTGCCTTGCAGAAGAGATATCAGCCTGTGCAGAGAGGCACGAGATTGAACTTCGTTCAACTTTCTAGAATTTTCCCTCTTCCCCCTTAATTAACACTATCAACATTTCCAAATACTGTGGGAATTGTGACAGAATCAACGCAATATTAGCCATTTTCAATGCAAAATACCGAAACAAAATTAACTATGCAAGACTTAGTATGTAAAATGAGCCATGCAAGAGATTTTGTTGCAGGCAGATCGGAGTAGAATTCTATTGCATTGACACATACATTTGAAGTCGGAAGATTACATACACCTTAGCCAAATACATTTAAACTTAGTTTTTCACAATTCCTTACATTTAATGCGAGAAAAAATTCCCTGTCTTGGGTCAGTTAGGATTACCACTTTATTTTAAGAATGTGAAATGTCAGAATAATAGTAGAGAATTATTTATTTCAGCTTTTATTTCTTTCATCACCATCCCAGTGGGTCAGAAGTTTCCCAGTGGGTCAGAAGTTTACATACACTTAATTAGTATTTGGTAGCATTGCCTTTAAATTGTTTAACTTGGGTCAAACGTTTTGGGTAGCCTTCCACAAGTTTCCCACAATAAGTTGGGTGAAATTTGGCCCATTCCTCCTGACAGAGCTGGTGTAACTGAGTCGGGTTTGTAGGCCTCCTTGCTCACACAAGCTTTTTCAGTTCTGCTCACACATTTTCTATAGGATTGAGGTCAGGGCTTTATGATGGCCACTCCATTACCTTGACTTTGTTGTCCTTGAGCCGTTTTGCCACAACTTTGGAAGTATGCTTGGGGTCATTGTCCATTTGGAAGACCCATTTTGTGACCAAGCTTTAACTTCCTGACTGATCTCTTGATGTTGCTTCAATATATCCACATAATTTCCCCACCTCATGATGCCATCTATTTTGTGAAGTGAACCAGTCCCTCCTGCAGCAAAGCACCCCCACAACATGATGCTGCCACCCCGTGCTTCACGGTTGGGATAGTGTTCTTCGGCTTGCAAGCCTCCCCCTTTTTCCTCCAAACATAACAATGGTTATTATGGCCAAACAGTTCTATTTTTGTTTCATCAGACCAGTGGACAATTCTCCAAAAAGTACAATCTTTGTCCCCATGTGCAGTTACATACCGTAGTCTGGCTTTTTTATGGCGGTTTTGGAGCACTGGCTTCTTCCTTGCTGAGCGGCCTTTCAGGTTATGTCTATATAGGACTCGTTTTACTGTGGATATAGATACTTTGTACCTGTTTCCTCCAGCATCTTCACAAGGTCCTTTGCTGTTGTTCTGGGATTGATTTGCACTTTTTGCACCAAAGTACGTTCAACTCTAGGAGACAGAACGCATCTCCTTCCTGAGCAGTATGTCGGCTGCGTGGTCCCATGGTGTCTATACTTGCGTACTATTGTTTGTACAGATGAACGTGGTACCTTCAGGCATTTGGAAAATGCTCCCAAGGATGAACCAGACTTGTGGAGGTTTTTCTGAGGTCTTGGCTGATTTCTTTTGATTTTCACATGATGTCAAGCAAAGAGGCACTGAGTTTGAAGGTACACCTTAAATTGACTCAAATTATGTCAATTAGCCTATCAGAAGCTTCTAAAGCCATGACATCACTTTCTGGAATTTTACAAGCTGTTAAAAGGCACAGTCAACTTAGTGGATGTAAACTTCTGACCCATTGGAATTGTCATACAGTGAATTATAAGTGAAATAATCTGTCTGTAAACAATTGTTGGAAAAATTACTTGTGTCGTGCACAAAGTAGATGTCCTAACCGACTTGTCAAAACTATAGTTTGTTAAAACTTCTTATGGATAGGGGGAAGCATTTTCACGTTCGGATGAAAAGCGTGCCCAGAGTAAACTGCCTCCTACTCAGTCCCAGATGCTAATATATGCATATTATTATTAGTATTGGATAGAAAACACTCTGACGTTTCTAAAACTGTTTGAATCATGTCTGTGACTATAACAGAACCTATTTGGCAGGCAAAACCCAGAGGACAAACCATTCAGATTTTGTTGTTGTTGAGGTCACTCTCTTTTCAATGAGATTTCATTGGGAATCCATATTTCTAAGGGACCTTCCTGCAGTTCCTATCGCTTCCACTGGATGTCAACAGTCTTTAGAAATTAGTTGATGTTTTTCCTTTGAGAAATGAAGAAGTAGCCATGTTCAGAATGAGGCTCCAGTGAAGTGTACTGTTTGTTAGAGGCGCTTGACCAGAAAGCATGCTACTCATTGTTTTCCTCCGGTATTGAACACATATCATCCCGTCTTCAATTTTATCGATTATTTACATTAAAAAATACCTAAAGTTGTATTACAAAAGTAGTTTGAAATGTTTGGACAAAGCTTACAGGTAACTTTTGTAGTCATGTTGAGCGAGTTTTAACCGGTGTTTTTCTGGATCAAATACGCCAAATAAATGGAAATTTTGGATATATATCGACGGAATTAATCGAACAAAAGGACCATTTGTGATGTTTATGGGACATATTGGAGTGCCAACAGAAGAAGCTCATCAAAGGTAAGAAATGAATTATACCTTTATTTCTGAGTTTTGTGTCGCGCCGGGAGGATTGAAATATGATGGTCTGTGATTGTTTGCTGGGGTGCTATCCTCAGATAATAACATTGTTTGCTTTCGCCATAAAGCATTTTTGAAATCTGACACGTTGGCTGGATTCACAACAAGTGTAGCTTTAATTTGGTATATTGAATGTGTGATTTCATGAAAGTTAAAATTTTATAGTAATTTATTTGAATTTGGCGCTCTGCATTTTCACTGGATGTTGGCCAGGTGGGACGCTACCGTCCCACATATCCCAGAGAGGTTTTAACAAGAAATTTGTGGAGTGGTTGAAAAACGAGTTTTAATGACTCCAACCTAAGTGTATGTAAACTTCTGACTTCAACTGTAATTCATATCATAGGCCTAATAGTACTGTAGAGCTCTTTTTACTTGCACACAATATGGCTGAGTCACATCGTCCTATCCCTAAGGGTCCCTGGCCCTGCTGCGCCCCAACCCAACACACCCCACTCAGCTTTAGGATCTTAGTGAAACATTCATTATTGGTTTTGGGTGTGTTAGGCCAAGGCCAGAGTGACAACCCACAGGAAGGCAGACCCCCAGGGCCAGGCCTGAGCAGCCCAGCAGCTAGTGATTGCCTAAATAGGTATCTCCCATGACATGGGCATGTTTCAATACAGACTCCTTTTGTCATGCTGTATACTATGTAAGGCATCCAGATCTTATGAAAGTTGCAGTATACCCTTAATCTTGTAATAAATCAAATCAGGTGATACATAACTTGACATTTCTTCCATCCATTGTGGGAGTGTAACCAGCCTTCCAATTAATGGCAATGCATTTCTTAGCTGATATAAATGCTAGGTTACACAGTTTATTCTGATAAGTCTCCAGTATCAACGTTTCCATACAAACAAAAACTGTAAGGACAGACGCTTGGAGACGATAAGCAAGTACAAGGAGTGAACATTTAATTAATAAACAGACATGAAACAAGACAGGACAGCGTCTGGACATGAAAAACATAACAATAATGCTGACATGGGAACAAACCGAGGAGCAGACAGATATAGATGGGAAATCAACAAAGTAATGGAGTCCAGGTGAGTCCAATATTGCTCAGATGCATGTAATGATGGAGACAGGTGTGCGTAATGATGGGCTGCCTGGCGCCCTCGAGCGCCAGAGAGGGGGAGCGGGAGCAGGCATTACAAAAACAGGGAGATTGGAGAATCTGTAGACGTGTTGAAATAAAATAACATACTCTTTGACAGAATTCATCCAGCCTTCACAAGACCATAACATATGCAAATACAGTGCATTCTGAAAGTATTCAGATCCCTTGACTTTTCCACATTTTGTTACGTTACAGCCTTATTCTAAAATGGATTAAATCGTTTTTCCCCCTCATCAATCTACACACAATAATCAATAATGACAAAGCAAAAATAGGTTTTTAGACATTTTAGCAAATTTATAAAACATTTAAAACTGAAATATCACATTTACATAAGTCTTCACACCCTTTACTCAGTACTTTGTTGAAGCACCTTCGGCAGCAATTACAGCCTCAAGTCTGTGGAGAAAATTAATTAATTACATACTATGCTGTTTATTTATACATACTATGCTTTTTTTACTTAAATAATTGTCCATTGGTATATGCTTGTATTTTTTTACTGATACAAACTTGTCTTGTGTGACTTAGTCATAAATCTGACCATACAGATTTATGTTTGGGTGCGACCGCAGCATGTCACCTCCAGTGTTTACTGGAGGAATTTAGCTATGTGGGAATTGCAGGGAGGAACTGAGAACGGTGGCGATATCAGCTATCTTGGTCTGCACAGATGAGTTAAATTACATTTACAACTCTGTTCCCCGGCCCTGTTTCTGCACATCTGCTAACGGTTACATAGATAAGAGGATGTACCTTCTGAAAAAGGAGAGAGACAACTCTGTTCGTTGGACTTTCAACTCTGAACCATTTTGAGTGATTGTTGAATTCCAAAATTTTTGCAAATCTTATAATAAAGTTGCTGTTTGAATAAATCTACAATCTCTTTTCTTTTGGTTAGAATTTCCACCACACGTATTTTTGGATATGACACTACACGCTTGGCACACCTGTATTTGGGAAGTTTCCCCCATTCTTCTCATCAGATCCTGTCAAGCTCTGTCAGCTTGGATGGGGAGTGTCGCTGCACAGCTTTTTCCAGGTCTCTCCAGAGATGTTCGATCAGGTTCAAGTCTGGGCTGGGCCACTCAAAGACATTCAGAGACTTGTCCCAAAGTCACTCCTGCATTGTCTTGGCTGTGCTTAGGGTCATTGTCCTGTTGTTAGGTGAACTTTCACCCCAGTCGGAGGTCCTGAGTGCTGTGGAGCAGGTTTTCATCAAGGATCTCTTTGTACTTTGCTCCTTTCATCGTTCCCTCAATCCTGACTAGTCTTCCAGTCCCTGCCGCTGAAAAACATCCCCACCACATGATGCTGCCACCACGCTTCACCGTAGGGATGATGCAAGGTTTCCTCCAGACGCGACGCTTGGCATTCAGGCCAAAGAGTTCAATGTTGGTTTCATCAGACCAGAAAAACTTGTTTCTCATGGTCTGAGTCCTTTGGGTGGCTTTTGGTAAACTCCAAGAGGGCTGTCATGTGCATTTTACTGAGGAGTGGCTTCCATGTGGCCACTCTACCACAAAGGCCTGATTGGAGAAGTTCTGTAGAGATGGTTCTCCTCCTGGAATGTTCTCCCATCTCCACAGAGGAACTCTGGCAGAGTGACCATTGGGTTCTTGGACACCTCCCTGATCAAGGCCCTTCTCCCCCAATTGCTCAGTTTGGCCGGGCAGCTAGCTCTAGGAAGAGTCTTGGTGGTTCCAAACTTCTTCCATTTAAGATTTATGGAGGCCTCTGAATTCTTTGGGACCTTCAATGGTGCAGAAATGTTTTGGAAATGTATGTAAATAAAGTATTTCTGTTTTTGCTTTGCCATTGTGGGGTATAGTGTGTAGATTGATGTGAATTTGTATTTATTTAATCTATTTTAGAATAAGGTTGTAACGTAACAAAATTTAACAAAAAGTCAAGGGGTCTAAATACTTTCTGAATGCACTGCATGTCCCCTTTTGTGTTTTATAACTCCATCAGAATAATTACATTTCTGTGTGCATGGTATTCAGTTTCACTGGCATATAGTACATTCTATGGATGGTCTTAAACAGCAGTAATTTATGTCTGAGATTATATGAACATGATTGGGCATTCTAACATTTCTGTATCCATTCATCATCATCATTATTAGCGTCTCACAGATCTTCCTCACATCTTTGTTTCACATGTTTTGTGTCATCGGGAAAGCCTCTATCAACCCTTGATACAGTTTGGAAATGTAACACGTACGCTGGGAGTCGGGAAGCAAGTTTAGGGAGTGTATTTAATAAATAAATGAACATAGAACAAAACAAGAAACACGGGTAGCGTACAGACATGAACACTGGAACAGAAACAATAACACCTAGGGAAAGAACAAAAGGGAGTGACATATGTAGGGAAGGTAATCAGGCAGGTGATTGAGTCCAGGTGAGTCCGATGAGGCGCTGATGCCCGTAAAGATGGTGACAGGTGTGCGTAATAATGAGCCTGATGACCTCGAGCACCAGAGATGGAGTATACGCGACAGGAAATCAACTTTAGAGGTTAGTCAGACTGCCTTAAAATAGTTTCAATCTTTTAAGCTTCTTGCTTGTCCAGTGTTCGCTGCACAGGGGAAATTCACCTCAGCTCTGTCACAGACTGGTCTTCCCTGGCTGCCTGACCCTGATGAGACCCCTGTCAACATCTGATCCTGCTCAGATGAGGCATGACAAAGAATGACATTGAATGATATTAAGAATGATATTAATCATGAATAGAATCAATGGTTCGACAATTGACGTTACCATTATTCCCAGATACCAGATTGTAGCCTACTCATCAACTCAAGATGGAACTTTATATCCATTCACTGATTGTTATAATATACTGCAAAATTCACCCGGGCTCTGTAGACTGGTCTGCCCTGTCTGTCTGACCCTGCAGGAACCCCTGTCACCATCTGATCCTGCTAAGACATGATGAGCATAGTGTTCAGTACTGACTTTGCACCATGACAGTGAAGCCTGTAGAGCTGTTTATACCGTGTCAGTGTGAAAAGTAGGGAAATAGCTAGGAAGCTAGCTGGCAGATCATTAACATTGCATTGCTATACTGACTAATAAAAACTCACATTACGCTGAAAAAACATCAGAATATCGGTCTTCAATCATTTGGCAGCTGGTTTCATAATTTGATTCAGGTCTAGTGTGATTGACAAATATTCTAAAGTTAGTGAGTTAGCTAGCTAACTAGCTAACATTAGACATGTGTGGTTGTGGCTAGCTCTGCTAGCTAATAGTACAATGGTACATCATCAAATGTACTTCTGTTGAAATGGGACAAAACAATGGCTACCATTGAGGCTAGCTAGAGCTGAACTGGCTGTGGTAGCTACTAGCTATCTAACTAGCTGCTAATAGCTCATTCACTTCAGTCGAGGGGGGATGAAACATTAGCTAACGTAACTTATTAGTTACACTACTAGCTCGGCACTGGGAATAAACATTTATTTTTCTGTCAAACAGCAGTTACCTTGCCAGCTAGATCAGTCAAATAAAGAGTAGCCAGTTTCTGCTCTGCTTGCTTTTACATCTCGGAGAAAAAGCGCAACACAGACAGCAGCTCCCTCTGTTCATCTTTCCTGTGCTGGTCCTATACGCCAGCCTTTCAGAAGCTTTGCCTGTCTGCGCACTCTGTGGTGTCTGTCTGGTCCTAAATCCAGCCGGTTGAAACAGTAAAACAGCCTACCCGACTGCTCTGAGGCGTCCACATGGTCCTAAAGCACACCGGAGCTGAATTTAAATCACAGTGCAATGATAAAACTTGGCGGGGGTCAAAAATGCAATTTCAGAATGTGGGGATTCATGTCCCCCCCGTCTCCAGTGAAAGTTGCACCCTGGCTTTGATAATGCATTGAAATCTATAGATTACAGAATACAATTTGGAGTTTTTATGCGATACAGCAGTCAGGATTTTGGGTTTCAATGGGATTGGGACTGGTTAGGAAAATAGGCTCTAGGACAGGAGAAGATTTTCCCTCATGACTCTGTTAACACAGATTTTATGGCTGTGACAGAGATGCCTATGTAGTGAATTGTTCATAGGCCTATCAAATTTGTGACTGTCTGAAGAGTCTCCTTGACAGCTCAAAAAGGAAAACTTTATTTTATAGGCTACAGTATACTGTAGCGGTTTCCTGTAGGCTTTATTACCTGCATTCGGGTCGTATGTGCAGTCGATCAGTGTCAATTAAGCGTGTGCTTTGAATTTATGGTGACTTTATGTGAAGTACATGTAAATACGCTTGGCTAAAGGCTTCCATGTGACAACCTGTTCGGATTTAATTTTCTGCTAATCTGCTGCTGTGCATGTTGTGTATTTTGTGAAATTGCATTAGTGCGACATTGGAGGATTTGTTTTTTACTTCCCAGGTGTTGTTGTAAACAATTGGGGAAAAGTGAAAAGTATTCCCTGGACAGTCCTGGGATCCCGGTTACACATGTTAATCCCTATCGGCTACTGTAGTATACGGCTGTCAAGGCTGTTGGGACGCATGGAGAATCACCAGGAAATGTTTGACATTCCCAGTTCTGGACACCCATTTGTCTGTGTCCCGCATAACGAGGAAGAAGGCTATACATTTGAAACGTTTGTGCATACGGTATGTATTTGCATGACATGAACGGTTTATGAATGATAATCCCCTGTTGCAGATAAAATACTGTACATGAAAAAAAAACTGGAAATAAGTTTACTTCTTAAGGTTCTGGACTGTTTTATACCGGTTTCATATCGTCACCATCTACACACACAGCAGGAGGGATGAACACCCATAGAATTACAATGATAAGTGATTCTACTTCTATTGTAAAACCCAGCTTTTAACCAGCAGATGAGGTGAGGTTGAGATTAAATCATGGCAGCATGCCAGAAGGTCGTCAGTTGTGTATCAATGTGTAGATACATCCGATCTGGCTGATCTTTGCCAGAACACATGAAATATTGAAAAGGCATACTTTATACAACATATTCACACGCAGGTGTACACACACACGTTCACTGTGTGCACACCCACATAAAGTTACTCATGCACTCACACACAGACGTGTGCATTCACCATATAAAAACGAGTTGAATGACAGCAGCTACCAATGGATATGATACAGTACATTCAAACACAAGAGTTTATCTGCACATAACTGTTTCATGCCTGTATACATACATAAAGACCAATTAATGAAAAACATATTGAGCTGACTGTCTAAAACCAACCTAACAGTTGCTCTGCCAATTAGGCTACTTAACATGAGATCTTTGCAGGAACATTTTTTTCATCATTAGCTAGATCAGCCATCACATTATTCATTCATTTATTCATTCTATTCACCATCACATCTATCTCACTATCTAATGTGCCAATTACAGTTCTAAACTGTTGGCTCAGAAATAGATTTCTGATTCTAATTCTGTGGTAGGGGGTTGTTTCCAAACGCAGCCATGGTGGGCCGGATGGCAGCCGAGCTAGCCACTGGCATCTTGTCAAAACCAATTCATCATCAGTGCTTCTGATGAACATTGTAAAAAATGGGATGGCACTGTTGTTCATCTGAAGTGCTTTTTCTGATTGGCATGATCCAAAATTACGCTTTGGTTTGTTCAACATATTCTATAAAATTTGCTTGAAGTCAAATAACGAATTTGTCAGATCAACGTGATTTTTTTATTGAACAAAAGCTTCTAAATTCCTTTCAACACCTCATGCACATTTGCATTGCATAGTGGTGTTTGCAATTTAGTAACTGCAGCCTAACAGAAGAGTTGGAGGAGTGGCCTATTGGGGGCTTGGATTTCAGTTTGTTATTTTTGTTCACCCGTGATAGTGAATGTCATTCCAGGTTATGTGTTTTGGTTTTGGTTTTATTTTATGATTATATGTTTACTGCCAGCACTGAATTTTTTATTATACAGTGCATTCGGAAAGTATTCAGACTCCTCCCCTTTTTCCACATTTTCTTACGGTACAGACTTATTCTAAAATTGATTAATCCTCATCAATCTATCTAAAATATCCCATAATGACAAAGTTCTAAGAGTTTTTTAGATTTTTTTTGCAAATGTATTAAAACGAAAAACAGAAATACCTTATTTACATAAGTATTCAGACCCTTTGATATGAGACTGGAAGAAGTTTGGAACCACCAAGACACTTCATAGAGCTGGTCGCCCGGCCAAACTGGGCAATTGGGGAGAAGGGCCTTGGTCAGGGAGATGACCAAGAACCCGATGGTCACTCTGACAGAGCTCTAGAGTGCCTCTGTGGAGATGGGATAACCTGTGTTATTTCTGTTTTTTATATTTAATAAACTTGCAAACATTTCTAAAAAACAGATTTTCTTTGTCATTATGGGGTATTGTTTGTAGATTGAAGATGGGAAAAAAACTATTTAATCAATTTTAGAATAAGGCTGTAACGTAACAAATGGTGGAAAAAGGGGTCTGAATACTTTACAAATGCACTGTATCAGCATAAGTACTGTAATGCTACAGAGCCTGGAAAGCTCCAATGATGAGTTCGTCACCATTTGGTTACAATATTGTAACCAGTTAATTTGAAAGTCTTATGTAAAGTAAATGTTTGGAGTCAATATTTCATCTTATGGAACCAACTCAATATCTTGATTAACAGGAAATATATGTAATTGCTTGTAACCCAAATAAATACATTTGGATAGGATAACTCCAAAGTGAAAAATCAACTAACATGATTTTTTTGTTGTTGTATATTCAGTGTATTATTTTGTATTTTAGGTTTAACCAAACTGGAAAAGTAAGTTTAGTGTTGAAAGAATAATAATCAAATATAACTGTTGGCATTTAATCATATGATATACTGTATAATTCAATGCCAGCTGTTATATTTGATTACTAACGAACATATTTTAATTGAAATTGAAAAAAAATACATTTGTTGTATTTGGTTTCAACAAATGTATTTTTGGGGGAGGTTGGGGGTATTTGATCCAAAGAGTTTTTTTTTTTTTTGTGAATCAATGATGACCAGTGGATCAGTTAATCTATTCTCAGGATGTTTAGTACAGTGTGTATCCTTGTGGAGCTTTGCTCTAATGAAGTGAGTGAATAGCAAGAGGTTATCTGCTAACCCCTTGACACCTAGCCCAAAGAAGATCTAACCACAATATTAAAGGAAAAATCGACCCAAAACTACAAATTCCTATAGTGTACAGTATTAAATAACACTAATATGTGTGTCACGCCCTGACCATAGTTTGCGTTGTTTGTTTCTATGTTTTGTTTGGTCAGGGTGTGATCTGAGTGGGCATTCTATGTTGTATGTCTAGTTTGTCTATTTCTATGTGTTTGGCCTGATATGGTTCTCAATCAGAGGCAGGTGTCAGTCGTTGTCTCTGATTTGGAGCCATATTTAGGTAGCCTGTTTTGTCATTGTGGGTTGTGGGTGATTGTTCCTGTGTTTGTGTTGTCACCATACGGGACTGTTTCGTCTTCGTTCGTTTGTTGGTTTATTGTTTTTGTTCTTTGTTCAAGTATCCTTATTAAAATGGATACTTACCACGCTGCACCTTGGTCCTCCTCTCTTTCTCCTAACGATGGACGTTACAGAGCGAGAACAATATTTTGTGGTTAACAAAGTTTTCATTTTGTTGTTATAATAAGATTGGTAGCAAGATTAGGAAATCATTGTGGAAATCTGTTGCAGCTCAAGTCGACTTTAAAACCCACAGTGCAATGTTCTTTCTATTGGCTGGTTGGCTAGCTAGCTAGCAAATGTACCTACATACAATAATACCAAAGTCAATATCAGCATGTGAAGTAGCTAGTTAGTTGTAAAATCACCAAAACACACTGCACTATCAATTTAGGAGTCTACAATCTCACCATGTTCAACCTGCAGATCGATGTGTTTTGCGGTGGAGTCTGACATTCGCAACGGCACCTTGCAATGCAACCTGGATTGAAGAGGCAGACAAATAGGAGAAATGTGGTAGACCCTCTGTTAAATTACACATTTCTCGAGGTAGGAATATCGCAAAAATATGATCAATGGCTCATTCGAGAGAAGACAACCTCCCGCGTTATGACATCGGCCAGTATTAAAATATGACATGTATGATAGACGTTAGTGTAGAGAGTGTAGTGAGAGCGGCTTTATCGCAATGCTACATCATACTGGTCAATTTTCTGCATGCTTGAATGGCAATACCTCAGATACACATGCAAACATGAAATGACCCAGGGAATTGATAGAACATCGCTCTGAGTTTAACAAAAACAATATAGCATTCAAAATGGGTGAATCTTTCCTTTAAGGATAAGGGAGCCTATCGTTACAGGGCTAAAGCTTTCCTCACCTGTACACTCCTCTCTACCTCTAGTACAGGTAGTAAATTCCAGCATGACACTGTCATGATGGTGATCAATGTTATCTGGCTAGGGTTAAAATTAGGTTTTGTCTAGGATTAGGCTCGGAGTAAGGGTTAGGGCTAGTGTTAGGCTTATACTCTACCTCTCCACCAGGCAACAAGTTCCAGCATCGGACCATCACCATGGTGATCAGTTTGATCTGGCTGTACTCTGGGCTGTGGGCTGTATTCCCTCTCCTGGGCTGGGGCGGCTACGGACCGGAGCCCTTCGGAGTGGCCTGCTCCGTGGACTGGGCAAGCTACCAAGACTCCCTGAACCACTCTACCTTCATCATGTCTCTGTCTATCTTCTGTACCTTCATCCCCTGCCTCGTCATCCTCTTCTCCTATTCCGGCATAGCCTGGAAACTCCACAAGGCATACCAGTCCATCCAGAATGGAAACTTCAACTACGGACACATTGAGAGGAAAGTCACTCTGGTGAGTATGCAAGGTTTATCTGTTGACTGTTTATTAACCATTTACCGATGTTTCTTTAGAGCTGGAATCAGCATTTGTTTTTGTTTTGTTGATAAAATGGAGGAGAGGAGCGTTCGGCAGCGTGGTAATAAAAATGTGCAAAACTTTAAGTAAAATAAAACAAAATACAATTGTATTGGTCACATGCGCCGAAAGCTTACCTATGAGCCCATTCCCAACAATGTAGAGTTAAAAATTAAAAAAACATTTGCTAAATAAATAAGGAAATAGTAACACAATAAAATAATAATAATGAGGCTATATACAAGGATTACCGGTACCAAGTCAATGTGCAGTGGTACGAGGTAGTTGAGGTATTGAGGTAATACAGTATGTACAGGTAGGTATGGGTAAAAGAGACTAGGCAATCAGGATATATAATAAACAGAGTAGCAGCAGCATATGGGAAGAGTGTGAAAGTTTGTATTTGGGGGAGTGTGTGTGTGTGTGTGTGTGTCGGCGTAGTACAGTGCATTCGGAAAGTACTTAAACCTCAACTTTTTCTTCATTAATGTTAAGTTACAGCCTTATTCCAAAATTGATTAAATCAAAAAAATCCTCAGCAATCTACACACAATACCACATAATGACAAAGTGAAAACAGGTTTTCACACCCGGACAAAAGGAACATCTATGTGAGAATGCTTTTCATTGACTACAGCTCAGCGTTCAACACCATAGTGCCCTCAAAGCTCATCACTAAGCTAAGGACCCTGGGACTAAACACCTCCCTCTGCAATTAGATCTTGGACTTCCTGACGGGCCACCCCCAGGTGGTAAGGGTAGGTAACAACACATCCAACACACTGATCCTCAACACGGGGGCCTCTCAGGGGTGCGTGCTCAGTACCCTCCTGTTCTCCCTGTTCACTCATGACTGCACGGCCAGGCACGACTCCAACACCATCATTAAGTTTGCTGATAGCACAACAGTGGTAGGCCTGATCACCGACAACGACGAGACAGCCTATAGGGAGGAGGTCAGAGACCTGACCGTGTGATGCCAGGACAACAACCTCTCCCTCAATGCGATCAAAACAAAGGAGATGATTGTGGACTACAGGAAAAGGAGGACCAAGCACACCCCCATTCTCATCGACGGGGCTGTAGTGGAGCAGGTTGAGAGCTTCAAGTTCCTTGGCGTCCACATCACCAACAACCTAACATAGTCCAAGCACACCAAGACAGTCGTGAAGAAGGCACGACAAAACCTATTCCCTCTCAGGAGACTGAAAAAATTTGGCATGTGTCCTCAGATCCTCAAAAGGTTTTACAGCTGCACCATCGAGAGCATTCTGACGAGTTGCATCACCGCCTGGTATGGCACTACAGAGGGTAGTGCGTACGGCCCAGTACATCACTGGGGCCAAGTTTCCTGCCATCCAGGATCTCTATACCAGGCGGTGTCAGAGGAAGGCCCTAAAAATGGTTAAAGACTCCAGCCACCCTTGTCATAGACTGTTCTCTCTGGTGCTGCACGGCAAGCGGTACCGGAGCCCCAAGTATCGGTCCAAGAGGCTTCTGAACAGCTTCTACCCCCAAACCATAAGACTCCTGAAAATCTAATCAAATTACTATTTGCATCTAACCGAGACTATTTGCATTGACCCCCCCCCCCCCCGCCCCCTATTATACGCTGCTGCTACGCTCTGTTATTATCTATGCATAGTCACTTTAATAAAACTCTACCTACATGTACATATTACCTCAATTACCTCGACTAAACGGTGCCCCCACACATTGACTCTGTACCAGTACCCCTGTATATAGCCTCGCTATAGTTATTTTACTGCTGCTCTTTAATTATTTGTT
Source organism: Salvelinus namaycush (assembly GCF_016432855.1). Classification (NCBI taxonomy): domain Eukaryota; kingdom Metazoa; phylum Chordata; class Actinopteri; order Salmoniformes; family Salmonidae; genus Salvelinus; species Salvelinus namaycush. The sequence goes on along the minus strand of NC_052330.1, from coordinate 25,622,594 downwards.
ATTTTTATTTCTTACTTTTTAATGTATTTTCTTAAAACTGCATTGTTGGTTAAGGGCTTGTAAGTAAGCATTTCACTGTAAGGTCTACACCTGTTGTATTCGGCACATGTGACAATTTGATTTGATTTGAAATCAAGATTGAACTCTTTGGCCTGAATGCCAAGCGTCACGTCTAGAGGAAACCTGGCACCATCCCTATGGTGACGCATGGTGGTGGGAGCATCATGCTGCGGGAATGTTTTTCAGCGGCAGGACTGGGAGACTAGTCAGAATCGAGGGAAAGATGAAGGAGCAAAGTACAGAGAGAGCCTTGATGAAAACCTGCTCCAGAGTGCTCAGTACCTCAGACTGGGGCGAAAGTTCACCTTCCAACAGGACAATGACCCTAAGCTCACAGCCAAGCCAATGCAGGAGTGGCTTTGGGACAAGTCTCTTAAGGTCCTTGAGTGGCCCAGCCAGAGTCCAGACTTGAACCCAAATCAAATCAAATCACATTTTATTGGTCACATACACATGGTTAGCAGATGCTAATGCGAGTGTTGCAAAATGCTTGTGCTTCTAGTTCCGACAGTGCAGCAGTATCTAACAAGTAATCTAACAATTCCCCAACAACTACCTAATACACACAAATCTAAAGGGGTGAATGAGAATATGTACATAGATGGTGCAATAGATGGTATAAAATACAGTATATACAGTATATGTGATGAGTAATTTAAAATATGTAAACATGATTAAAGAGGCATTATTTAAAGTGGCATTGTTTAAAGTGACTGGTGATCCATTTATTAAAGTGGCCAGTGATTGGGTCTCAATGTAGGCAGCAGCCTCTCCGAGTTAGTGATTGCTGTTTAGCAGTCTGATGGCCTTGAGATAGAAGTTGTTTTTCAGTCTATCAATCCCAGCTTTAATGCATCTGTACTGACCTCGCCTTCTGAATGGTAGCGGTGTGAACAGGCAGTGGCTCAGGTGGTTGATGTCCTTGATGATCTTTTTGGCCTTGCTGTGACATCGGGTGCTGTACGTGTCATGGAGGGCAGGTAGCTTGCCCCCGGTGATGCGTTGTGCAGACCGCACCACCCTCTGGAGAGCATAGCGGTTGAGGGCGGTGCAGTTGCCGTACCAGGCTGTGATACAGCCCGACAGGATGCTCTCGATTGTGCATCTGTAAAAGTTTGTCAGAGTTTTGGGTGACAAGCCAAATTTCTACAGCCTCATGAGGTTGAAGAGGCGCTGTTGCGCCTTCTTCACCACACTGTCTGTGTGGGTGGACCATTTCAGTTTGTCTGTGATGTGTACGCCGAGGAACTTAAAACTTTCCACCTTCTCCACTGCTGTCCCTTCAATGTGTATAGGGGGGTGCTCCCTCGGCTGTTTCCTGATATCCACAATCATCTCCTTTGTTTTGTTGACGTTGAGTGAGGTTGTTTTCCTGACACCACACTCCGAGTGCCCTCACCTCCTCCCTGTTGGCTGTCTCGTCATGGTTGGTAATCAAGCCCACTACCAATGCCAGATACCAAGCACGTTAAGGGGTTAGCCCTTGTGGCTAGGGCCACACTTCTATTTGTCTTGGTTTTAGGACCATCGATTACCAGAGTTTTCTACTACCGGCGTCTCTCATTTCACGAAGTGAATAGCGGGCTCGTCCTGCTATCATTACTATCATGCCTCCGAAAAAAGACAAGGATCACATCTCTGCTGGGCAGGTACGTGAACTCTTGGAGAAGCAGAACGTTTTATAAAAGGAAATGATACTTCAGCAGGAAAAGCTTCATACAAATGATCACGGAGGCTACCAACAAACGGCTGGACCACCTGACTAAAGATGTACAAGACATTAAAACAAGCCTTCAGTTCACACAGAAGGATGTGGATGTATTGAAGACCACACAGGATACACTTCCCAGAAACTGTTCCTCAATGCTGAATGAAATCACCACAGTCAGGGAGGGCCTCCAGAACATGTCTGGGAAGGCTGATTACCTGGATGGACAATCGAGGAGAAATAATCTTGTAATAAATGGTATCCAGGAGAGCCAAAGTGAGACATGGGCTGATTCAGAGGACAAAGTTCGACAGCTGTTTTCTGAGGAGCTGCAATTGGATCAACAGGTTGATCTGGAACACGCTCACCAGTCTGGGAAACCAGGGGGCACTGGTGGTGCCAATGGCGGTGCCAATGGAACCAGACTCAGGCCAATTGTAGTGAAATTCCTCAGGTTCAAGGATAAGCTTGCAGTCCTTGAAAAAGCCAATCGCCTTAAAGGGTCCTTCATCAATGAGGATTTCTCATATCAGCTATGAAGGCTGCAAGAGAACAAGGTGACATAGCATATTTGAGGTATGACAAACTAATTGTTCACCCTCCCTCCCAAGGAGTTAGGAGGAGCGACAGACACAAGTAATTCCAGCCCCCCCCCCCCCACACACACACACTGACTGAGTTTCTCTCTCAGATTCCATCTGCTGATTCATGTTTGGACATATAAATACTGTAAATCTACCAAAGAAAGGTCTGTTAATTGCTCACTTGAATATATGCAGTTTAAGGAACAAAATTCATGAAATATGCTGTCTAGTGCAGTCAAACAATATTCATGTATTGGCAATATGAGAGACTCACTTGGACTCTTCTTTTGAGGATGCTGAGATCTCTATACATGGAGACAATATGTAAAGGAGGGACAGAAATAGAAATGTGGGTGGAGTTGCAGTTTACATCCAGAGTCATATTCCAGCAAAACAACGTAAGGACTTAATGTTGAATGGATTAGAGGCTAATGTTGAATGGATTTGCTGCTATAGGCCACCTAGTGCTGATGTGAAATATCTTGATGGAATTTGAGAAATGTTGGATAAGGTATCTGATGAAAATAGGGAAATATATTTGTTGGGAGATATGAATATTGATTTTTGGAACATAAACTGCCCAACGAGAAAGAAACTTATTTATGTTGTCAATGTATGTAACCTGACCCAAGTTATGACATCACCAACCAGAACGTTCACTAGTAGGTCCGGTATCACATCATCAACTTGTATCGATCACATTTTTACTGACATGGCTGAACATTGTTCTAAAGCTGTATCAGTGGCACTAGGTTGCAGTGATCATACCTTGGTTTTACTCACAAGGAAAACTAAAATACCAAAGGCTGCCCCTAAGGTAATCTATCGAAGGTCCTACAGAGGTTTCAATCAGGACTCATTCGTGGATGAGATTAAGAATGTGCAATGGTTAGAAGTGTGTAGTAAGGATGATCCTGAAATGTCACTAAATTTGTTTATGAAATGATTTATGAGTATAGCTGATAAGCACGCCCCTTTAAGAAAATGCACTGTGAGGTCAAACGGTGCACCATGGATTTATGATGAGCTGAGAAATGTAATGATTCAATGTTATGATGCCAAAAAAGTAGCAGATAAATCTGGCACTCTGTTTGGTAAGCAAAATTATTGTAAATTAAGAAATCTTGAGACCAAGCTAAACAAAGAATAGAAGAAGGGATTCCATCAGCACAAAATTGATGAAGTAAAGGGTGATGGGAAAAAGCTGTGGAGAACGTTGAACATTATTATGGGTAGGAATTCAAACATGTTCGCCTTTTTTGTTGAATCAGAGGGTATTTTTATTACAAAACCACAATACATCACAAACTACTTTAATGAATACTTTACAGGCAAAGTGGACAAGTTGAGGAATGCTATGATTCCAACTGATGGCTCCATGTCATATACCCTTATAAAAGATTGTATCATGAAGGAAATGCAAAGCATGTTTGAATTTCACCAAGTAGAAAGGGAAGAGGTAGAAAGGATGTTGTTGTCTCTTTTGGATGACAAGTCACCTGGTACAGATCATCTTGACGCCAAATTGCTTACAGTTAATGCTAACCAAATATCTACCCCAATCTCTCATAGTTTTAGTAAGTGCTTGATGTATGGGGTGTGCCCAGAAGTCTGGAAAGAGTCAAAGGTTATTCCACTACCTAACGATAAAATCTGCTTTCACTGGTCCTTATAGTCGTCCTATAAACTTGCTGACTGTGTTAAGTAAATTATTGGACATTTTTTGTCTGTACAAATCGTGGATTATTTCTCATGTAATGGTCTGATAACGGGTGTCCAGCATGCATACAAAGAAGAGCATTCTACGAGTACGGCCTTAGCACAAATGACAGATGATTGGTTAAAGAGTATGGACGACAGGAAGTTAGATAGTGTAGCTAGATTTCAATGCTGCTTGTGATGCATTTGATCATGAACTCTTACTAGGTAAACTTAAATGTTATGGTTTTAAATCTGCAGCTCTATCCTGGATGGAAAGCTATCTATCCAGGAGAAGGCAAAAAGTGTTCTTTAATGGTAGCTTTTCAAACAGTAAAGATATACACTGTGGTGTTCCTCGAGGAAGTTGCCTAGGCCCACGTCTCTATTCTATCTTTATTAATGATTTACCTTCAGTAATGAACAAAGCAAGAGTGGTCATGCATGCTGATGACTCTACAAAGTATAGCGCAGCATCAGAATGTACTGAGCAGTAAACTAAGAATGGTGTCTGAGTGGGATGAAATGAACAAATTGGTGTTGAACATTTCTAAAACTAAATGTATTATATTTGGTTCAAGATATATGATTGCTGATGATCCCCAATTTAATTTGTCGATGAATAGAAGGCATGTAGAGCAAGTGAAAAAAACAAACCTACTAGGTGTCATGTTGGACGCAGCTTTATCCTGGTCAGAACACATAGATAATATTGTTATTATGGGTAAGGGAATTGCTGTTACAAGAAAATGTTCAGAGTTTGTAACATCTAGCACACTGAATCAGGTGATTCAATCCCTGGTCCTATCACACTTAGAGTACTGTCCAGTTATATGGTCATCTGCAGCAAAGAAAGATAGAAAAAAGCTCCAAATGACTCAAAACAGGGCTGCCAGATTAGCTTTTCATTGCTCTATCTGTATGAATATCACCCAAATGCATCAAAATCTCTCATGGCTTCACGTTAAAAGAAATTACTATCCAGTCTTCTGATTTTCTTTAGGAATGTTATATTTTTCAAAACAACAGTATTTTTCAGTCCAGTTAGTACATGCTAGCAACACGCATAACCACCAAACCAGACAGGCAAATTCAGGGCAGCTAAGACAACCCAAGCCAAGGACAAATCGCCTTAAATCTACTCTATACTCTATAGAGCCATAGCTGAATGGATTCTTTACAAATCCATATTTCTCAGGCAAAAAGTAAATCTACCTAAATCCATAAAAGAACATCTAATGCGATAGACCATATGACTGGACAGGAAATAGAAAGTATCAACTGAATATTAAATGTGTTTCCTGCCAGGTATTTTAATTATCTGTATTGTCTACTTGTTGAATGTTTGTGAAGTCTTGTTCGTGGTTGTTTTTAATGTCTTGTTAATTGGTGTAGGACCCCAGGAAGATTAGCTAGCATTACAGTGTTAGCTAATGGGGATCCTAATAAAAATTACAAAATTACAAATTACTACTGTTGTGTCGTCTGCAAACTTGATGATTGAGTTGGAGGCATGCATGGCCATGCAGTCGTGGGTGAACAGGGAGTACAGGAGGGGGCTGAGCACACACCCTGGTGGGGCCCCAGTGTTGAGGGTCACTGAAGTGGAGATGTTGTTTTCTACCTTCATCACCTGGGGGCGGCCCGTCAGAAAGTCCAGGACCCAATTGCACAGGGCGGGGTTGAGACCCAGGGCCTCCAGCTTAATGATGAGCTTGGAGGGTACTATGGTGTTGAATGCTGAGCTGTAGTTAATGAACAGCATTCTTATATAGGTATTCCTTTTGTCCAGATGGGATAGGGCAGTGTGTAGTGTGATGACGATTGTGTCGTCTGTGGACCTGTTGGGTTGGTATACAAAGTGTGTCTAGAGTGGCCGGTAAGGTGGAGGTGATATGATCCTTGACTAGTCTCTCAAAGCACTTCATGATGACAGAAGTGAGTGCTACGGTGCGGTAGTCATTTAGTTCAGTTATCTTTGCCTTCTTGGGTACAGGAACAATGGTAGGCATCTTGAAGCATGTGGGGACAACAGACTGGGATAGGGAGTGATTGAATATGTCCGTAAACACACCAGCCAGCTGGTCTGCGTATGATCTGAGGACAAGGCTAGGGATGCCGTCTGGGCCAGCAGTCTTGCGAGGGTTAACACGTCATTATGTTTTACTCACGTCAGCCACGGAGAAGGTGGGGGGGGGGGGCGCAGTCCTTGTTAGCGGGCCTCAATGGTGGCATTGTATTATCCTCAAAGCGGACAGAGAAGGTGTTTAGTTTGTCTGGAAGCGTGACGTTGGTGTCCGTGACGTGGCTGTTTTTCTTTTTTTAGTCCGTGATTTCCTGTAGACCCTGCCACATACGTCTCTTGTCTGAGCCGTTGAATTGCGACTCCACCTTGTCCCTGTACAGGCAATTTGCTTGTTTGATTGCCTTGCGGAGGCAATAACTACACTCTTTATATTCAGCCATATTCCCAGACCTCTCTCGCGAATGCCGCCATCCATCCACGGTTTCTGGTTAGGGTAGGTTTTAATAGTCACAGTGGGTACAATATCTCCAATGCACTTCTTTATAAACTCACTCAATGAGTCAGCGTATAAGTCAATGTTGTTCTATGAGGCTGACCAGAAACATATTCCAGTCTGTGTGATCAAAACAATCTTGAAACTTGGCCTCCGATTGGTCAGACCAGCATCCTGTTTGAGTTTCTGCCTATAAGACGTAGGAGCATGATAGCATCGTGGTCGGATTTGCCGAAGGGAGGGCGGGGGAGGGCTTTGTATGCATCTCGAAAGTTAGAGTAGCAGTGATCGAGTGTATTACCCTTGCTCGTAGTACAATCAATACGCTGATAGAATTTAGGGAGCCTTGTTCTCAAATTTGTTTTGTTAAAATCCCCAGCTACAATAAATGCAGCATCAGGATATATGGTTTCCAGTTTACATAGAGTCCAGTGAAGTTCCTTGAGGGCCGTCTTGGTGTCTGCTTGAGGGGAAATGTACACAGCTGTGACTATAACTGACGAAAATTATCTTGGTAGGTAAAATGGTCGGCATTTGATTGTATTGAATTCTAGGTCGGGTGAGCAGAAGGACTTGAGTTACTGTATGTTGTTATGATTACACCATGAGTTGTTAATCATGAAGCATTCACCCCCGCCCTTCCTTTTCCCAGAGAGGTGTTTATCTCTGTCGGAGCGATGCATGGTGAATCCCGGTGGTTGAACCGATTCTGACAACATATCCCGAGAGAGCCATGTTTCCGTGACATGTTACAATCTCTGATGTATCTCTGGAAGTCAACCCTTGCTCGAATTTTGTCTACCTTGTTGTCAAGAGACTGGACATTGGCGAGTAGTATACTCGGGAGCAGTGGGCAATGTGCACGTCTACGGAGCCTGACCAGGAGGCCGCTGCGGCGCCGTTGTTTTGGGTCGGCTACTGGGATTAGATCCATTGTCCTGGGTGGTGGTCCGAACAGAGGATCCACTTCTGGAAAGTCATATTCCTGGTCATAATGTTGATAAGTTGACATTGCTCTTTTATCCAATAGTTCTTCCCGGCTGTATGTAATAAGACTTAAGATTTCCTGGGGTAACAATGTAAGAAATAATACATTAAATAAACTAAATGCTGCATAGTTTCCTAAGAACTCGAAGCGAGGCGACCATTTATGTCGGCGCAATCTTCATAAGTCTTATGGCTCGGGGATAGAAGCTGTTCAGGAGCTTTTTGGTCCCAGAATTGGGACCAATTTGATGGCTGTAGTCTTTAACAATTTTTATGGCCTATTATTATTATGGTGTTGTTGTTACATCTGCTCCTGCCACGCCCTCTACTGCTCATCCTGTGCCTCCTTGACCTGCCGCCACTCCCCCAGTACTCTCTCCCTCTCTCTCTCTCTCTCTGTGATTGTGTGAGTGGAGACAGGTGTGCTGGAGTCAGAGCAGATCCCCACCAGCTGCAACCTGTTCCATAATCAAGACCTCTACAAATACTCAACCCTGCCACTTCCACGCTGCCAGATCGTAATCTCTGCTCTGTCAGTCTACGCTTCTAGCCATTTGTTACTGTCAGATCCTGTTGTGCATGTTTTCCTTGCCTGACGCTGGTTTCCTCTCCGCTACAGTTCCATCCGCTCTGACTCTAGTCTCCAGTTCCACATCTCGTCATCCAGCTACTCTGTCCTGGATTCCCCACTCTACTACTCCCTTGGATTCTCCTCGGGACCTGCTTACCCTGTCCCAGCCCCTCTCGCTCCAGCCTCAGCCTCCTCACCTGGTTTCCTGCAACCCACCTGAGCTTTCCCCTGGCCTGCACTCCATCTCCCCCCTGTGTTTCAATAAATACCTTGGTTACTTCATCCCAGTTTCCACATCTGAGTCTGCTCTTGGGTTCCCCTGTTCCACTCCACATAACAGTTCTATCGCACATGCAGTGATGTCCAAACAGGCTGACCATCATATCTACAAGAACAGATTGCACTGTTCAGTGAAGATAATGGCCTTGTTATTGTAAAACTGCATCCCTCCTTACATTTTTTTTCTAATTTAGCAGACACTCTTACCCAGAGGAACTTACAGTAGTGAGTGCATACATTTTCATACTGTGGGAATCATTCCCCCGTGGGAATCGTACCCACAACCCTGACGTTGCAAGCTCCATGCTCTACCAACTGAGCCACACAGGACCACTTCTGTTGCTCCGAGATGTAATTACCAAGCTACATGTGATTTGAGATGGGAATTGTTTCTGTCACCAATGCAAACAATGGCTTATCTATAGGAAGTGTTTGTTTATGATACATTGAACCTGTGACATCTGTAGATAGTTTATATTCAGGTCCATAGCTCACACAGTGCTACACAAGCCTCCAAGACAAATACTGTTGTGCAGAGCTGCTTACAGTGTATAGAATAGTTTACTATTCTTATGGACATCAATGCTAGTTGTCACATTCTTTTGGACATTTACATCCTCTTAAAACAAGGTTACTGTTGAAAAAAAACATTTTAAAAAACATACAATTTCACATTTAGACTTTTTGTCCCAAAAAAATCCCCTTTATAATAAAGCATTCCATGCATCTATATTCACATTTGCGTAGTGGTATACAGTTGAGCAGAGGCTTTTTTAGGATTTACACACATGGGGAAATGTTTTTAGCAAGGCCTGCAAAAAAATAAAAGTGCCTTTTATAAACACATTTCATGCCCTTCTACGTCATTGACATGATAGCTGATATTTTCTAATACCACACAAATTACCGAAGTAAGGGGATAATCTGACAGTGACAAACTGAAAGCAATAAAAACGACCTGGTCTTGAATACAAACAGTAGCCCAGGCCATTAAAGCGACGCACAGGTTGTACAATATTAGGAGAAATATATATACTGCATATTATAGGCTACAGTAGGCTACTAAAACTTTCCAGTGGCAATGATTCACCCAATGATGAAGATCACTGATGATGGCTGGTGCGCTCGTGCCAATAGCTTATCTCAAGATAAGACACTTGCTGTCTGCTCAGAATCGCTCAAAAGTTGTTGAGAAAAAATTGTTAGCTTCTACAGACAGATTAGTCTTCTCTTTTCAGCAGTAGGCATTTGCTATCCAAACTACATTTTTCTAGTGGTTGTATTTAGAAATTAGCGGTTACCATACCCTTCTATTGATTATATGTCTATGGCCATAACGCAACAAGCTGTTCTATATTTGGCATTCCTGCTGCCCAAATTGATTTTTCCTTGTTTGTTTGTTACGAGGAATGAGTTCTTCAATTCTGGTTAGATATCAAAACAAGTCTAATAAATTGTCATCGTTTTGGAAGATAATAACCAGGTTATGTTTTACACGTATTACACGTATTCCTCTTCGGGTCTTTTAGACATTGGGCTCAAGCAAAGCTCATAAGTGACAGTGACTAAAGTGTGGAAGACGTTTATAGATATTTAAGAAACGCTTTAGTCCCTGTCAAATCCGGCTTCCTCAGGCTTAAGATGTTTGACAAGGCTGTAAACATAGTCTATGTAGATTAATGTCTTTTCTCTCCTTCCCCTCTCCTTCCCCTCTCTTCTCCTCCTCCTCACCTCCTCCTCTCCTTTCCTCCTCTCCTCCCCCTCTCCTCCTCCTCTTCTCTCCTCTCATCCTCTCCTCCTCCTCTCATCCTCTCCTGTCATCCTCTCCTCTCCTCTCCTCTCCTCTCCTCTCCTCTCCTCTCCTCTCCTCTCCTCTCCTCTCCTCTTCCTCTTCCTCTTCCTCTTCCTCTCCTCTCATCCTCTCATCCTCTCATCCTCTCCTCTCATCCTCTACTCTCATCCTCTCCTCTCCTCTCATCCTCTCCTCTCCTCTCATCCTCTCCTCTCCTCTCATCCTCTCCTCTCATCCTCTCCTCTCATCCTCTCCTCTCCTTCCCCTCTCCTTCCCCTCTCCTCTCCTTTCCTCCTCTCCTCCTCCTCTCCTCCCTCCCTCTCTCTCCTCTCCTCTCCTCCCCCCCCTCTCCTCTCATCCTCTCCTCCTCTCCTCTCCTCTCATCCTCTCCTCCCCCTCTCCTCTCCTCTCCTTTCCTCCTCTCCTCTCCTCTCCTCTCCTCTCCTCTCCTCTCCTCTCCTCTCCTCTCCTCTCCTCTCCTCTCCTCTCCTCTCCTCTCCTCTCCTCTCCTCCCCAGATGGCGGTGTTGATCAGCTCAGGGTTCATCGTGGCTTGGTCTCCGTACGTGGTGCTCAGCTTTTGGTATATGTTCCAGGGGAAGGCCAGTCTGGCCCCGCTGGTCTCCCTGCTGCCCTGCCTGTTCGCTAAGGGCTCCACGGCCTACAACCCTTTTATCTACTACATCTTCAGACGCTCCTTTAGACGCCAGCTCCGCCAGCTCCGGGGGCTGATCTGTTGCTCTGCCCAGCCAGACACACCTTCGCGTGGGGAGACGGGAGAGGAGGGCAGACAGACTTTGAGGTCTGACCTACGACAGAGTCTCCCGGAAGAGAAGAGTGGAGCTCCTCTGGTAGGGGAGTTGGGAACTACGGCGCTGGAGATACAGTCTGAGAATGAGTTGACAAGCTCCTGTTAATACTGTGTGTGTGTGCGTGTGTGCGTGTGTGCGTCTGTTACAGGGTTACAAATGGATGTGGTGTGAGTTATTCAGCTGTGTTTCTTCACTGTCATTCTATATTGCACACACTACTAGATCAAACCCTGGTCCTCACCACATCGCTAGCAAAGGTAACACTTTACTTTAAGCCAACAGACATAATACATTATGATGCAGTCATAAAGAATTGTAAAACGTATCATAAGCATGTCCTGGCTAAATACCAGCTGCAGAGACTGTTGGATGAATGCTGCCTAGGCACATCACATATTATACTGTATTTATCATAATAAGGCATTATAAGGGCTCATAGTTTATAAAAAGTTGTAAAGCATTGTGTTTGTCAAAGTTTGTCAGTAAAGTTCACTTTATTGTTAAATGTTGTTGTGAGGTACTGTAGCATTGAACTTAACCTTCACAACGGTCACTATGGCCATACATCTGGTCCCTTTCTTTGTGTTTTCAGAGTTGTTGTTGGATATTGTAGCATTGTAGCTATTAGGTGGTCATTTTGACCATCCCCATGCCTACAATGTTCCGTGTGTCTGTCCCCACTCAGGAACCATCAGGAGAGTAGAGCACCCTATTCCCTACATCATCCACCATCTTTTATTCAGAGCCCTATGTAGCTAACATTACTCCTGCACGGCTCTGGTTGTAAACTATTTAAGGATTAGAGGGAATAGTGTGTCATTTTGGAGGCTGCTGGAAACTTCAGGAAGTGATTTCTATTCCCAGGTGTTTCACATTCTGACCTTGTTTGTGTGAATGCTAATGACTGTAACAGTGATGCTACTGTGAGAAAATTAAACAGCTTTAGAAAATGTGAAATTAGTGAAAGTCCTCTGTAGTTTTTTATCTGTCTCTATTTTGCTTTCTGTCTCGCTGTTTCTCTCCCTCTCTTTCCCTCTCTTCCTTCCCACCGCTGTTCGGAAAAGGCTCTTTGAACTACATCACTTTCTGTTCAAAATGTAAAAAAACACTTAATAGTTAGTTAATAACACCGTGAAAATAAAGCAACCACATAAACCTCCCAGCCAATGAGGCGCTACACTCCATGTAGGCAGGTAGACACACACACACTACAACATACTACAACATGTGTAGGATGGTTATTTTCTCCATCTGGGAAGAGATAATGAAAGTAAAGGGGTTGCTGATCCCCCGACATAGAAATCAATACCTGCAGGTTGATTCACAGCTATAAGTCCCCCCATTAGTCTGTCTTTGATGTAATCTGTCTGATGTAAGTTCTTCACCATCACCAAAACCACTGGGCAGTGTGATTATTGTGAGATTTGGGAAAGGGGCCAATCACCTGCATTGATAAGGTTTCACAACCAATAGGTTGTTTAAGGTCAGTGGTCTTAGGAGAACGGTCAGTTGATTACAGTTTGATAGACTTATAAGCTGTAGACCAGTAACATTACCCTGTCTGTTTGTTGAATGCAGAGGTTGGTATACAGATTAATACTGGAACACTACAACAACCTTCTTGCTCAGGCTTGATATTCAATTATGCTTATTATTAGACTGTAATTAGGTATAGATTCATTCCACATTTCCTGCAATTTTCGGTGCTGTACTGTGGCTGGCCCTGTGCTCCAATGACAAATCGATTTCTTATGGACAATAATGTAATAATGTTCTATACAAGGATAATCTGATTCTCTTAAAGACAACTAACATATGGTGCCTATGGCAAAGTAATGAAATCCTAACAGTATTTGCAAAAGTCTCTGTTACTCTTTCATAGTTTGCAGGAACATTGTCTAACCACATTTTGTGGTATTACTTTATTTGGCTTGCTATCATCCATGTAGATCTGAGTCTGGGTTCACTCACACGTTGTGGGGAAGTATACTGCCCATGACATGAAGCCCAAACTTCACATCTCTCTGATGTCTCCGCCTCTGATGGATCACCGAAGGTAACACTAAAGTGGTCAAACTTATTTCCATGTTTTTATTCTGGTTTTTATTGTGGTCCTAGAGCTGGAGGAGCACTTTACTGCTATCTCAGAATGACAGAGATTCAATTTAACGTGCATGATGCCAAAACTTCTCAACCTCCTGGTAACTCTGTATCAGATTTGATCTGATCATACTGTAGAAAAACTGCAATGAGTGAAGCATAAGGGCACAAGGTGAGACCCAGATGCAGACACGGGAGGCAGATGGTTTGAGTTTTGATATTTATTCAACAATACAAAAGTGGTTGGCAAGAAAATGGTCAAGGACAGGTAAAAGGTCAAAACCAGTTCCAGGAGGTACGGAGTGGCAGGCAGGCTCGAGGTCAGGGCAGGAAGAATGGTCAGGCAGGCGGGTACGGAGTCCAGAAAACAGGCAAGGGTCAAAAACCAGGAGAACTAGCAAAAGACAATAGAAGCAGGAGTACGGGAAAAACACTGGTTGACTTGAAAAACATACAAGACGAACTGGCACAGAGACAGAAAACACAGGGATATATACACCAGGGATAATAAGCGACACCTGGAGGGAGTGGAGACAATCACAAGACAGGTGAAACAGATCAGGGTGTGACATGATGACACAGTAGTAGTCAAACGTATTTCCATTGTCAAAGGAAAAGCACTTTCCTCCTATCTCACAATTAAATAAAGGCTACAGAGATTCAATATATCATGCATTATAAAGTCTAGATCAGGGGTATTAAACCGGGGGTCTGCGGAGATACTGCAGGGGTTCCGTAAAAAAAGTTTTTTTTAAATGTATTTTTATTAATTTTTTTCACCTTTATTTAACCAGGTAGGCTAGTTGAGAACAAGTTCTCATTTACAACTGCGACCTGGCCAAGATAAAGCATAGCAGTGTGAACAGACAACAACACAGAGTTACACATGGAGTAAACAATAAACAAGTCAATATCACAGTAGGGGAAAAAAATTTGTCTATATACATTGTGTGCAAAAGGCATGAGGAGGTAGGCAATAAATAGGCCATAGGAGCGAATAATTACAATTTAGCAGATTAACACTGGAGTGATAAATCATCAGATGATCATGTGCAAGTAGAGATACTGGTGTGCAAAAGAGCAGAAAAGTAAATAAATAAAAACAGTAAGGGGATGAGGTAGGTAAATTGGGTGGGCTGTTTACAGATGGACTATGTACAGCTGCAGCGATCGGTTAGCTGCTCAGATAGCAGATGATTAAAGTTGGTGAGGGAAATAAAAGTCTCCAACTTCAGCGATTTTTGCAATTCGTTCCAGTCACAGGCAGCAGAGAACTGGAAGGAAAGGCGGCCAAATGAGGGGTTGGCTTTTGGGATGACCAGTGAGATATACCTGCTGGAGCGCGTGCTACGGGTGGGTGTTGTTATCGTGACCAGTGAACTGAGATAAGGTGGAGCTTTACCTAGCATGGACTTATAGATGAATTTTGTGGATTTCCCCCCCCAATGTTTGTCCCCCCATTAGCTAGCAACAACAGAAAGCACATTTTGAATTGCATACCTAGAAAAGAGAAGAATATCTTATTTCTAATGATGTCAACTTTATTTATTAACTGCTAATATTGAGCAAATTACCCTCATTGGAGCCAATTACACTCACTGGAGTATCTGGTTAAGCTTTCTTGACTTGAACATTATGGCTAACCTTTGTTTAACCAGTAAACAGCTGCTCTTACCTAAAATGTGTTTGGAGGTACCTCTCTAGCTAGTAGACTATGTTAGAGTCTACATTTCCTCTTCCATTTATAATGTGGGGAGGTCAAAATAATGAAAAACTATCTACCAAATCTATTCATTTTAAAATGTTGACTACTTCTCCTTGCCATTATCATTCACTTGATGATAAGACAAGACATATACATGTTTTGCAAACAAATGATGGGGTCCCTGGGTCACTGGTTTGCCTGGGAGGGGTCCCTGGTCTAGATACAAATCTTATGAAACATTAACTGAAATAAAATAGAAATCAAATTAAATATGGACGGAAAAGCGATGTTCGAGCTAGTTCAAGTAGTAGCTTTAATTGGAGCTACCTCAAAAGGTCTCTCATTATTACAACAAATTGTCTTTCAGAAACACGCTGCACAAGACAAGCAATTTTCCAAAAAAAACTGATTCCCTTCTATTTCATGGAAATTCCGAACCGGTGACATATTAATCGATGAGAACCTCAATGGGTTTGATAGAAACTCAATGAGAAAGAAGTGACCCTTGACCCAGAAACATTACACCCTCTCTATAGATCCAACTCATTGGGGCTCCCGAGTGGCGCAGCAGTCTAAGGCATCTCTGGCGTCACTGCAGTCTCTGGTTTGAATCCAGGCTGCATCACATCTGGCTGTGATTGGGAGTCCTATAGGGCGGTGCACAATTGGCCTGGGTAGGCCGTCATAGTAAATAAGAATTTGTTCTTAACTGACTTGCCTAGTTAAATAAAGGTTAAACAAATACCAAAAATTGTGGGAGCCTTTTTTTTCTTCCATTCATAAACTACATGTGAAATCATTGATTGGAGTTTGAAAAGGAAGGAGCCTCCTAGAACACAGTAAGTAAGACCAGAGTGAGATTTGCATAGTCAACACTTTAAATAGACCTCTGTCATGACGCTAGCCCTTTCAGTGAATTGGCTAGCAAAGATGTGAACAACCCCCTCTCCTGTTAGGAGGGGAAGGAGGGGGCAGTTTGGAGAGAGGGGGCAGTTTTAAAGAGACTCTCCCTGGCCATGCAGTATGGAGAGAGTTTCACAGTAGAACAAATAAACTTCTACTACATCACAGAATTTGAGAACTGAACAATATCCATATTTTGGAGAATGTGTAAACGGTCGGTGGAGAAGCCAGCTACGACCCGGTCTGTTTTGTTTCATGTTTGTGACCTCATGAAAGACAATACAGCCACATTACCCTAACTCTGTTTATACAGGCATCTAATTATTGTTTAAAATGAATGAGTAAAGATGAAACTATTTGCGAAATGATGTAGTATGATAACTTTTAAAATGAGAAAATCGTCTTCCCTTTAAAGTTTAACTAAGTCAGGAGCCACTCCCAAGTGAATAGGCATTGGTTGGAAATTATGAACCAACCCCTTTTCTAAATTTTTATAAAAGCCCCATGACCCAAAGTAACCTAAGTTCCAAATAACGGGAGGACTTGTCCCAGAGTGAGATGAACCTCTCAGACCATGTGATCACACGACGACCTGGAAGATTCCACAAAGGACAGGACAAAACAGAGCCTCACATAACCAGCTTCACATAAATACATCGCATTGCTTTTCCCGAACGAGTGATCGTTAGTGACATATGTATTTATGTGAGAATAGCTTCCCTGGTCGGATAAAAGACCAATGTTCCTTAGCCTTCCTTCCTTAGCCTTCCTTCCTGGGTCCGTGCAGATAACCAACAATTTACGACGTTCAGATGAGACTGATGTGAGGTAAATAATAATTAATTAATAGAAGACTAATTGATCAGATATTAAAATATGTGAAGTTAGATTCGGAAAAGTATAACTTTGTAATCTGAAGATTTGCCGTGGTGCCCCGACTTCCTAGTTAACTTCTTTGGGCTGCAAGCCCGAAGCCGGGCACAATATGACAACAGCCACTTCAAGTGCAGGGCGCGAAATTCAAAAGATATTTTTTAGAAATATTTAACTTTCACACATTAACAAGTCCAATACAGCAAATGAAAGATAAACATCTTGTGAATCCAGCCAACATGTCCGATTTTTAAAATGTTTTACAGCGAAAACACCACGTATATTTATGTTAGCTCACCACCAAATACAAAAAAGGACAGACATTTTTCACAGCACAGGTAGCATGCACAAAGCCAACCTAACTAACCAAGAACCAACCAAACTAACCAAGAAACAACTTCATCAGATGACAGTCTTATAACATGTTATACAATAAATCTATGTTTTGTTCGAAAAATGTGCATATTTGAGGTATAAATCAGTTTTACATTGCAGCTACCATCACAGCTACCGTCAGAAATAGCACCGAAGCAGCCAGAGTAATTACAGACACCAACGTGAAATACCTAAATACTCATCATAAAACATTTCTGAAAAATACATGGTGTACAGCAAATGAAAGACAGGCATCTTGTGATTCCAGCCAATATTTCCGATTTCTTAAGTGTTTTACAGCGAAAACACAATATAGCATTATATTAGCTTACCACAATAGCCAGAAACACAAGCCATTTACCAGCAGCAAAAGTTAGCGATCGTAACAAACCAGCAAAAGATATATAATTTTTGACTAACCTTGATAAGCTTCATCAGATGACAGTCCTATAACATCAGGTTATACATACACTTATGTTTTGTTCGAAAATGTGCATATTTAGAGCTGAAATCAGTGGTTATACATTGTGCTAACGTAGCATCTTTTTCCCACAACGTCCGGATATTTTTCTGACACTCACATATTCTGACCAAATAACTATTCATAAACATTACTAAAAAATACATGTTGTATAGGAAATGATAGATACACTAGTTCTTAATGCAATCGCCGTGTTAGAATTCAAAAAATAACTTCATTACGACATGCAGTTTACGTTATGGCGAGAGCGTGCCCAAAATCTGGGCGCAAACTACTAGTTCACATGTTCGACAGATATATGAAATAGCATCATAAAATGGGTCCTACTTTTGATGATCTTCCATCAGAATGTTGTACAAGGGGTCCTTTGTCCAGAACAATCGTTGTTTGGATTTAGAATGTCCTCTTCTCCAGTCAATTAGCACGGAAAGCTAGCAAAGTGGCGCAAAGCTCTCCTTCCTGAACAAACGCAGACAAAACAACACGCCTAACGTCCCGAAAAAAATTCAATAATCTAATAAAACTATATTGAAAAAACATACTTTACGATGATATTATCACATGTATCAAATAAAATCAAAGCCGGAGATATTTGTCGTCTATAACGACAGCTTTACAGAAGGCAATACCAGGTCCCTTCTCGCGCGTTCCAGAAAACAGGAAATTGGGGTCACGTCATGCCAAGAGCTTTTATTCGACCTCAGATCATGTTATACACTCCATTTCTTCTCTCACTGCCTGTTGACATCTAGTGGAAGGCGTATGAAGTGCATGTATACTAATAAATATCAAGCACATTTATAGGCAGGCCCTAGAACAGAGCATCGATTTCAGATTTTCCACTTCCTGTCAGGAAGTTTGCTGCAAAATGAGTTCTGTTTTACTCACAGATATAATTCAAACGGTTTTAGAAACTAGAGAGTGTTTTCTATCCAATAGTAATAATAATATGCATATTGTACGAGCAAGAATTGAGTACGAGGCCATTTGAAATGGGCACCTTTTATCCAGGCTACTCAATACTGCCCCTGCAGCCCAAACAGGTTAATTAAATGTACATGATTAGTTAAATCACATAATAATAATTACAGAGAATTGATTTGATAAAATAACAGTCTTCACCTTTAATGATGCCACAGACACGACACCTCTCTCTAGGGAACATAGGCAAAGATGGTGACATGTCACACTCTTCTCAGCTGTGATGTGTGACTGTGACTGTGAGGGCTCCATGTGCACTTGTTCGCACATTACACCACAGGTCATCCTAGTCAAAAGCAGCCTTAACACCTGAGGCCAATCTTCCTCTTCTCACAACATCTTATTACACATCCAGCAGCCCAGACACAACATTATCGCAAGTACAACATCTACAAAGGACTGCATTCACTTGAAGTACTATTCAAAATCGACCGTACTAGCAGCATGCATAATGATACCTCTGGAATACACTGATATTACACAATGCACACACACTGTAACAAATAGCTGAATAAATTAAGTTGACTATTATTGGTGTACAACCTTGTGAATTCACGGGTATGGAGTGGAGTCCCATAGACAATTGATGTTTGTTAGGGCATGGTGTGATACAAAACAACATGTTCCCAGTTTGTCATGGATATATCATTACCTGAATCATAATACCTGTCTATCTGGTTCCTACCCACAGATGGTCAAATCTCCAGCCCATGTGCTTTATTATGAACCTAAACCACCTATTGGATATTAGTGTGACTTGGAGGACGTGTGGTGTAATGTGTGAACAAGTTTTCCCTCAGAGCACCGCCTATCCCTGACATTATCTGGTTCCCAGAATCCCGTGGCTATCATGGATTCTTTGAAAAAGTTTGAAAAGTTATTAATTTAAAGGATCTGGTTGGAAAAGGAAAAGGTTATGTGGGCTGGCCTCATGTGGTTCAGTTAATATCTCAGACATCATTTAAAAATAGATTGAGGGGAAATAATCCAGCAGATAATTAGGCATGAGAAAATAAAAGATCATTGCTGGTTGGTCTGGTGTTCGGTAGCATGTCTAGCCGGTAGCCACAGTGAGGTAGGCTATTTTAGGAGAGAGCTGCTGTTGAAAACTGAGGACACTGGTCTGAGGAGTAATGAAGATTCTCTTTTTGTAAGGACTGGGTGTCGGAGTGCGAAGTCAGGCGCAGGAAAACAGAGGATTCAATAATAATGTTCATTTAATGCAACACGGAGAACCTCGGCCACCCCACTCGACACTGGGTGCTCAACTTAAACTGCCCCAGACACGGGGAACGAAAACAGTCCAGAATTAATCTCGAACATACACAAACACGTAACGTCTGAACAAACACCAAGCTTACAATAAACAATCCCGCACAAAGAAACGGGCGGGCCGGCTGACTAATAAAGCCCAACTAATTAGAACAAACACAAAACAGGTGTAACCAATAAACACATAAGGAGGGGGAGAAAAGAATCAGTGGCAGCTAATAGGCCGGTGACAACGAGCGCCGAGCGCCACCCGAACGGGAAGGAGAGCCTGCCTCGGTCGGAGTCGTGACACTCTTTAGACTGCCTAGCCTTATGATGAGCTCCATTCCCAGGACCAGTGGATTTTGATTCTCTGGGCTGCTATTATTGAGAGACTGTGGCCTCATCCAATGTCACCCCTAGACAGGACCAGCCAAGAAGGAGCTTACCCAACCTTTCTGAGGCAGTGGTTGTGTGGCTAGCAGAGGCATAGGTGTGCTTAGCAGATCTGAAAGAGACAACATTATTTGAATGAAAATTCAGTCCACTTGACAATTCAACAGAATTCAGTATTCTTCATGCTGATGATTTGTACAACTTGAGACAGATAGCAATATAGTACAAATATATTAAAACATAATATGGAATGTAACACAGATACAGAAAATGAACATGTGGTGGTTTCAAATATAAATGTTACTACAGATAGCTAACTCTATCCATGCTTTTGCTGAAAATGTCTATCTGCTATTATAGCTAGCTAGTTGATGTTGTTCTAGCCAAAGCATGCTTTTCTCATCCTCGCTGGTGTGCAGATGCATGATTACATGATCATGATGTTGTGGCTGTAACATTTAACTGACACTAGAGCAGCAACAACTAGCTAGCTATATCAGAAATACATTTTCAGGAAAAGCAACTCATATAGCAAGCCAATAAAATGTATATATTTGCATTGGTTTGACATTGACATCTAGCTAGCTAATCACATCTAGCTAGCTAATCAAGAATCTCAGATATCTCACTTTTTTTTAACCTGTAGCAGTTAGCTCTCATCTCATCTGGGCATCAGCCAGATGAAGCAACTGCACATCTAATCTTCTTTCCCATCCTCGTCTTGATTCTACAGGGGGCTAGCCTGTTCTCCTCAAAACATTATTTGCAAGCTAGCTAACGTTAGCCAACTTGAGCAGAGGACGCAGCTTGCTAAATAGAAAAGTCAACCAACTACACATCAAATATAAGCAGAGCAAACAATTATTTTCTAAACCAAATGACAAGTACATAAATCACATTTTCAAATCAAATTTTATTTGTTGCATGTTTCTTGGACAACAGGTGTAGACTAACAGTGAAATGCTTACTAACAGGTGTAGACTAACAGTGAAATGCTTACTAACAGGTGTAGACTAACAGTGAAATGCTTACTAACAGGTGTAGACTAACAGTGAAATGCTTACTAACAGGTGTAGACTAACAGTGAAATGCTTACTAACAGGTGTAGACTAACAGTGAAATGCTTACTAACAGGTGTAGACTAACAGTGAAATGCTTACTAACAGGTGTAGACTAACAGTGAAATGCTTACTAACAGGTGTAGACTAACAGTGAAATGCTTACTAACAGGTGTAGACTAACAGTGAAATGCTTACTAACAGGTCATTTTCCAACCATGCAGAAGTAAAGATAGGAGAAAAACGTGTGTGCATGTTATGTGTGTGTGGGCGTATGTAGTGTGTGTGTGGGCGTATGTAGTGTGTGTGTGTGTTGGGGTGTCAGTGTAAGCATGAGGGGGAAGAGGTGTTGTTGTGCCCTCTTCATGACTGTGTTTGTGTGACTGGACCATGATAGATCTTTAGTGATGTGGATACAGAGGAACTTGTAGCTCTCTGCCCGCTCCACTACAGCCTCGTTGATGTTTCCTAAAGTTCACAATCAGTTCCTTTGTCTTACTGGCGTTGATGGAGAGGTTGTTGTCCTGGAACCACACTGCCAGGTCTCTGACCTTCTCCCTATAAGCTATCTCATTGTTGTTATTGATCAGGCCTACCACTGTCGTGTCGTTGGCAAACTTCATAATGGTGTTGGAGTCGTACGCGGCCACCCATCGTGAGAGTACAGGATGGGACTAAGCACGCATCCTTGAGGGGCCCCCGTGTTGAAGGTCAGCGTGGCGGATGTGTTGTTGCTTACCTTTCCCACATGGTTGCGGCCCGTCAGAAAGTCCAGGATCCAGTTGAAGAGGGAGGTGTTCAGTCCCAGGGACCTTAGCTTATTGATGAGCTTGGAGGGCACTATGGTGTTGAACACTGAGCTGTAGTCAATGAACAGCATTTTCACGTAGGTGTTTTTTTTGTCCAAGTGGGAAAAGGCAGTGTGGAGTGCAATAGAGACTGCGTAATCTGTGGATCTGTTGGGCGGTATGCGAATGGAGTGGGTCCAGTGTGTCTTTAATGATGGTGTTGATGTGAGCCATGCCTTTCAAAGCATTTCATGGCTAAAGATGTGAGTGCTACGGGGCAATAGTCATTTAGACAGGTTACCTTGGCGTTCTAAGCACACAGACTATGGTGGTCTGCTTGACTGCATATTACAGACTGCTCTGAGTATGCATCCTGGTAATCCATCTGGCTCTGCGGCCTTGTGAATGTTAACCTGTTTAAAGGTCTTACTCACATTGACTACAGACAGCGCGTGATCACAGAGTCACTCTCACGCATGGTTCAGTGTCGCTTTCCTCGAAATGTGCATAGAAGGCATTTAACTTGTCTGGTAGGCTCGTGTCACTGGGCATCTTGTAGCTGGGTTTCTCTTTGTAATCCGTGATGGTTTGTAAGCCCTGCCACACCCGACGATCATCAGAACTGGTGTAGTGGGATTCCATCTTAGTCCTGTATTGACACTTGGCCATCTTCTTTTCCTCTTCCGAGTGTCGGGATTAAGGCCTGGTCCCAGGTGAGCAGTATGTCCTGCACGGCCGAGTCAAAGTAGAACTTTTCATCCAAATCGAGGTTAGTGATCACTGTCTGAAGTCCAGAAGCTCTTTTCAGTCATAGGAAACCACACAAAATTGCATAATTGGTCAGGAGCCTGACCTATTGCTCTTTTCCACAACGTAAGAACCACTAGATACTACAGGCTAGCCAAAAGACTCTAATGCTAGCTAGTTAGCTAGCTATCCAGCCATGTAATTTCAATAGAAAAGAGCCTAGCTGCTTCTTGCTTGCAGAGCAGCTCTTACAAACACAAAATGTTGCTGCAGGGGGTGCTGAGCTGTTGGCCGGGGTAGGGGTAGCCAGGTGGAAAGCATGGCCAGCCGAAGAAAAATGCTTATAGAGATGATCGATTATCGTAGATTTATCGGTGGTGACAGTTTCCTAGCCTCAGTGCAGTGGGCAGCTGGGAGGAGGTGCTCTTATTCTCCATGGAATTTACAGTGTCCCAAAACTTTTTTAAATTAGTGCTACAGGATGCAAATTTCTTTTTGAAAAAGCTAGCCTTAGCTTTCCTAACTGACTGAGTATATTGGTTCCTGACTTCTCTGAAAAGTTGCATATCGCGGGGCTTTTCGATGCTAATGCAGAATGCCACAGGAGGTTTTTGTGCTGGTCAAGGGCAGTCAAGTCTGGGGTGAACCAAGGGCTATATCTGTTCTTAGTTCTACATTTTTTGAACGGGGCATGCTTATTTAAGATGAGGAAAGCACTTTTAAAGAGCAACCAGGCATCCTCTACTGACAGGATGAGGTCCATATCCTTCCAGGATACCCGGGCCAGGTCGATTAGAAAGGCCTGTTCACTGAAGTGTTTTAGGGAGCGTTTGACAGTGATGAGGGGTGGTCATTTGACCGCGGACCCATCATGCACGCAGGCAATGAGGCAGTGATCTCTGAGATCCTGGTTGAAGACAGCAGAGGTGTATTCAGAGGGCAAGTTGGTCAGGATGATATCTAAGAGGGTGCCTATGGTTACGAATTCAGGGTTGTACCTGGTAGGTTCCTTAAAGGGTCCAGGCCAATTGGCAAAATAGGTATTGTAGCCCAAGAATTGGCTGGTGGACCTCTTTGGCTAGCCGGGAGATGGGCCTAGCTCAAGGCTAACTCCAGGCTAACTGGTGCTTGCTTCTTGACATAGACGTTAGCCAGGAGCTTGCGGTAGAAAGCCAGAAATGTGGTAGAGAAAAAGCAGTCCGATATGATCTGGGTTGATATCACGCTGTGCAGACTGGCAGGAATTGATCGGGTTGAGGCTGGCTGATGTCCGAGTTAACGGTGAGGACCGCTAGCAGTGGCTGACTACTAGCTTGTAGCTAGTTAGCTGGCTAGCTACCGATGGGGGTTCTGGTTCTAAAGTTTAAAAATAGCAGATCCGTACCACATTGGGTGAGGCGGGTTGCAGGAGAGTATATTCGGTCCGTAGATGGAAAGTGAGATTAAAATATATACAAAATAAATACGAAAACAATATAAACACGGGACAGGACGGTACAAGTAAAAAACACATTTCCTACTGCTACGCCATGTTGGATTCAAGATTGCATAATATTCAGTCAAACAGTGACTTTGTAAGGCTTGCTGCATGTAGCCAGGGGTGTGCACTAACACCAGAAACCAATAACAGATTGCTTTTATTTAAAATGACACCAAAAAACAACAAAATACAAAAACGAACGTAAAGCTATATGCAGTGCAGAAAGCAACTGCACACAAACAAGATCCCACAACTGAAGGTGGGAAAAGGGCTGCCTAAGTATGATCTCCAATCAGAGACAACGATAGACAGCTGCCTCTGATTGGGAACCATACCCGGCCAACAAAGAAATATACAAACTAGAATGCCCACCCAAATCACACCCTGACCTAACCAAATAGAGAAATAAAAAGGCTCTCTAAGGTCAGGGCGTGCCAACAGCAGAGATTGTGCATGTCATTTGCTATGTAACCAGGGGGAAAGAGAACTTCAGAGCATGCCTTTAAGTCTCTTCCTATTAACAGGATTCACACACACCCTAGGGAATGGGGAAAAAATCTACCCAAGTCATATATCATTCCATAAACGTGTTTCAGACTGGTTTCATGCACAGCAACACCATATAGCATTTCTTGACATTTCTATTTTGGGTATTTTAGTGCTCACGGCTATACCATTAGGATATATAGCCTGTTATGCTAAATAGTCCTGGGCGGCAAGTAGCCTTATACGGTTAGAGTGTTATGCCAGTAATCAAAAGGTTGCTGGTTAACGAGCCGACAAGGTGAAAAATCTGTCGATGTGTCCTTGAGCAAGGCAATTAATCCTAATATTGCGCTAGGTGCACTGTACTACTATGGCTGTCCCAGTAAAACAACATATTTCAATGCACCTATCTGGTGTATGTAAAACATATATTATTTATGTAGTATAACAACAGCGTTCAGAAATAATGCCTGTTTTCTGAAGGAGACACATTTCCTACAACCTCCTCTAAGTGAGATGTGAAACAACAAACCCTTCCCCCATGTCCGCACACAGATACAACCAGACACGAATACGAAACACATGCATACACTGCACGCACACGTGAACACACAGACACACAAACCTCTCTCTCTCTCTCTCACATATAAAGACAAACTGTAATTATCACTATAGAATATTCTCTCCAGTCTCATTTGGAGACAAGTTCTTTCACACCTATTCACGCCTTATTTACAACGTACCCCCTGTATTCAACTGTGTTTTAGCATGGTTACAGTTACACATAAAGCTCTGAATTAACATATGTATGTATTTCAGGGGAGGCTGCTGAGGGGAGGACGGCTCATAATAATGTCCGGAGTGGAGCAAATGGAATAGCATCAAACACAGAGAAACCATGTGTTTGGAGTATTTGATACCATTCCACCTATTCCGCTCCAGCCATTACCACGAGCCTGTCCTCCCCAATTAAGGTGCCACCAACCTCCTGTGATGTAATGACATGGGGATGAGACGAATAGATGCATGGTGAGGTCAAACATATGAACCAGAGGAATGCAGCCAAACAGGCCACCTATTCTGAATCAACAACGACGACTCTTGTTGCAGTATTTAAACCAGGTGCCAATCCTCCTCCTGTATTGCTATTTTGTGTACCAAATTTTGATCCAGCCCTGCACTAACACTTCCAAAACTACTAATCAGCTGCCATTGGACCTTGATAAGCTGAATCAAGTAGAGCAGGGTTGGAGCAAAAGCTTGCACTCTTAGACTCTCACCTGCCCTACTGTGACCTGTCTACTGGCTATGAGTATCTGCACGCACACACACACATCTACTGGCTATAAATGTAATTAGCTGAAGACTGGGTGTGTGATATTATGGGTCACTGAGTGTGAGACAAACTACTAGGAATTTCATCCTGTCTTTCCTCAAAATGCTTTGTTAGATTTTTTTGTTAGATTCCATCAACAAAAAGTCACGTCACAAAAAAATCGATTAACTTCTAACAAGTATTAAGGGAGTGGATTTCTACGAAATCTAATAAATGCTACAAAAAAATGTTTTACTCTTATTTATACAAGTCCTAATAATCATCACTGTCCTTTAGATATCTAGGCTATTCAGCCTCAGGTGATGGGGCACAGATAAGAACTATTGGATGGATGGATTTGGTTGTACATAAACTCAGCAAAAAAATGAAACGTTCTCTCACTGTCAACTGCGTTTATTTTCAGCAAACTTAACATGTGTAAATATTTGTATGAACGTAACAAGATTCAACAACTGAGACATAAACAAAACAAGTCCAACAGACATGTGACTAACAGAAATGTAATAATGTGTCCCTGAACAAAGGGGGGGGGGGTCGAAATCAAAAGTAACAGTCAGTAATCGGGTGTGGTCGCCAGCTGCATTAAGTACTGGAGTGCATCTCCTCCTCATGGACTGCACCAGATTTGCCAGTTCTTGCTGTGAGATGTTACCCCACTCTTCCACCAAGACACCTGCAAGTTCATTTCTGGGGGGAATGGCCCTAGCCCTCACCCTCCAATCCAACAGGTCCCAGACGTGCTCAATGGGATTGAGATCCGGGCTCTTCGCTGGTCATGGCAGAACACTGACATTCATGTCTTGCAGGAAATCACGCACATAACGAGAAGTGTGGCTGGTGGCATTGTCATGCTGGAGGATGTCTTCCCTGTAACGCACAGCATTGAGATTGCCTGCAAGCTCAGTCCGATGATGCTGTGACACATGCTGTGGCCCATGATGGACCCTCCACCTCCAAATCGATCCCGCTCCAGAGTACAGGCCCAGGTGTAACGCTCATTCCTTCGACAATAAATGCGAATCTGACCATCACCCCTGGTTAGACCAAAATCGCGACTCGTCAGTGAAGAGCACTTTTTGCCAGTCATGTCTGGTCCAGCGATGGTGGGTTTATGCTCTTAGGCGACGTTGTTGCCGGTGATGTCTGGTGAGGACCTGCCTTACAACAGACCTACAAGCCCTCAGTCCAGCCTCTCTCAACCTATTGCGGACAGTCTGAGCACTGATGGAGGGATTGTGCGTTCCTGGTGTAACTTCGGCAGTTGTTGTTGCCATCCTGTACCTGTCCCGCAGGTGTGATGTTCGGATGTACCGATCCTGTGCAGGTGTTGTTACACGTGGTCTGTCACTGCGAGGATGATTAGCTGTCCATCCTGTCTCCCTGTAGCGCTGTCTTAGGTGTCTCACAGTACGGCCATTACAATTTATTGCCCATGCCACATCTGCCTCCTTGCAGCATGCCTAAGGCACGTTCACACAGATGAGCAGGGACCCTGGGCATGTTTCTTTTGGTAATTTTCAGAGTCAGCAGAAAGGCCTCTTTAGTGTCTTAGGTTTTAGGACTGTGACCTTAATTGCATATCGTCTGTAAGCTGTTAGTGTCTTAACCACCGTTCCACGGGTGCATGTTCATTAATTGTTTATGGTTCATTGAACAAGCATGGGAAACAGTGTTTAACTTCTCTGCGCTACGGATCCCTTTTACGGGATCATTTTCCTAAACAACCGCTGAATTGCAGGGCGCAAAATATTACAAAAAATATTTATAATCATGCAATCACAAGTGAAATATACCAAAACACAGCTTAGCTTGCTGTTAATCCACCTATCGTGTCAGATTTTGAAAATATGCTTTACAGAGAAAGAAATCCAAGCTTTTGTGAGTGTAATGCTAGAACAGCTAGCCCCAAATTAGCATGGTCACGAATGTCAGAAAAGCAATCAAATTAATCGCTTAACTTTGATAGTCTTCGGATGTTTGTACTCACGAGACTCCCAGTTACACAATAAATGTTCTTTTTGTTCGATAAATATTACTTTTATAACAAAAAAAACGCCATTTGGGTTGCGCGTTATGTTCAGAAAACTACAGCCTCGTTCCGGTCCTGAAAGCCAGAAGAAAATTCACAAACGTATCAGATTCAAAAATATTACTAAAAATATTTATAATCATGCAATCACAAGTGAAATATACCAAAGTACAGCTTAGCTTGTTGTTAATCCACCTATCGTGTCAGAATGTGAAAATATGCTTTGCAATGAAAGCAATCCAAGCTTTTGTGAGTATATCAATCAATGCTAGAACAGTTAGCCTTATATTAGCTTGGTTAGCTTGGTCACGAAAGTCAGAAAAGCAATAAAATTAATCGCTTACCTTTGATAATCTTCGGATGTTTGCACTCACGAGACTCCCAGTTACACAACAAATGTTCTTTTTGTTCGATAAATATTACTTTTATAACAAAAAAACACCATTTGGGTTGCGCGTTATGTTCAGAAAACCAAAGCCTCGTTCCGTTTCGACAAAAATTCCAAAAAGTATCCGTAATGGATGTAGAAACATGTCAAATGTTTTTTATAATCAATCCTCAGGTTGTTTTTAACAAACATAGTCGATAATATTTCAACCGGACTGTAACCTATTCAATAAGAGAGAAAAAGAAAATGGAGCGCTACCCTCTCGCGCGCAGGAACTAATCTGAGGACACCTGACTACTTTTGAAAAATCTCGCTCATTTTTCAAAATAAAAGCCTGAAACTATGTCTAAAGCCTGGTCACAGGCTGAGGAAGCCATTGGAAAAGGAATCTGGTTGATACCCCTTTAAACGGAAGAAAGACGGGCCAGGAAACACAGATAAAAAAAAAAAAAAAAAAAGATAACTTCCGGGTTAGATTTTCTCAGGTTTTCGCCTGCAGAATCAGTTTTGTTATACTCACAGACAATATTTTGACCGTTTTGGAAACTTTGGAGTGTTTTCTATCCTAATCTGTAAATTATATGCATTATACGATCTGGACCTGAGAAATAGTCTGTTTACCTTGGGAACGTTATTTAAAAAAATAAATAATAATCTGACCCCTAGCGTCAAGAGGTTTTAAACCCTTTACAATGAAGATCTGTGAAATTATTTGGATTTTTACGAATTATCTTTGAAAGACAGGGTCCTGAAACAGGGACGTTTATATTTATGCTGAGTTTATCATAGAATACTATCATACCTAATATCCATCTGTTAGCACAAGTCAGGTCAGTGAAGCTGAGAGATTTCCTAGGGATCATCTTCTTTCAGGAAGAAACAAAACTAGAAACAAAACTTTTCCGATTCTGAGAAATCATCACTCACTCTTGTTGCATCCTTTTGAGTGTGGGACTGACCTTTTGGATAATTTGTTCATTGGTGATAGGCCTACAGTGGAGTCAAAGGCACAAAATACCCACTGCACGCCTGTCTTTTAATCAGAAGTCAAGATGTTGATGAGAGGCTCCCGGGTTGAGAGATGAGATGGAAAGATCAGCTTCAAATCAATGTGCTCTGCGTCAGGTAATGAGAGTTATAATGAGGATGTGGAGACCTAGGTTAGCTCTGGCTACAGATCCCAATAACACCTATCTAATAGTGTAACACAGGCCTATGCCACCTATCTATCTATCTATCTATCACTGTTCTCTTTCTGAATGAAATGCGATAAAGGTCAAATAAATGATCAACTGACACCAATTGACGAATACTCAAGTGACAGTAATCTATCACTTGATCTTGTCAGTCTAGGATGTTTTGCATATGCATGGTCAGGGAATAGAGCAGGGAGCAGTAATATGTTCCCTGTTTAAAATTAAATGTGGTGAAAAGAATGATGGAGCCTTGACACCTTGAAAATAATTAATTTCTCTTGTTGTTTTTCAATACAGCACATTGTTGTCTCTCTCACTCAACAGACTATTCTATTAATACACAACTACTAAATAAATAGCCAATATATTTAAAACAATTTTGAAACAACATAACATGAAAATATTTCAGGGGTATTTAACCAGGGGTCCGCGGCCCTCTAGGGGTCCAGGGAGATACTGCAAGGGGTCTGCAAAGAAACACAAAAATTGGAATAAAAAAATATATGTTTTCATTAATATTGCAAACAACAACAGAATAGGCCTAAACAAATGTTGAATTAGATACCTACAGTAGAAAAGAGAATCATCTTTCTCATCTTTCTTGACTTGGACATACACTACATGGACACCTTGACACCTGTGGACACCTGCTTGTCGAACATCTCATTCCAAAATCATGGTCATTAATATGGAGGTAGTCCCCCCTTTGCTGCTGTAACAGCCTCCACTCTTCTGGGAAGGTATTTTACTATATGTTTGAACACTGCTGTGGGACCTTGTTTCATTCAGCCACAAGACCTACCACCAAACTTTACAGTTGACACTATGCATTTGGGCAGGTAACGTTCTCCTGGAATCCGCCAAACCCAGATTCGTCTGTCAGACTGCCAGATGGTGAAGTGTGATTTATCACTCCAGAGAACGCATTTCTACTGCTCCGGAGTCAAATGGTGGCGAGCTTTACACTCCTCCAGCCGACGCTTGGCATTGCACATGGTGACCTTAGGCTTGTGTGTGGCTGCTTGGCCATGGAAACTAATTTCAGGAAGCTCCCAACGAACAGTTCTTGTGCTAACGTGGCTTTCAGAGGCAGTTTGGAACTCGGTACTGAAGCTACGCGCTTCAGTACTTGGCAGTCCCGTTCTGTGAGCTTGTGTGGCCTCCCACTTCACAGCTGAGCCATTGTTGCTCCTAGACGTTTCCACTTACAGTTGACCGGGGCAGCTCTAGCACTGACTTGTTGGAAAGGTGGCATCCTATGACGTGCCATGTTGAAGGTTACTGAGCTCTTCAGTACGAGCCATTCTACTGCCAGTGTTTGTCTATGGAGATTGCATGGCGGTGTGCTCAATTTTATACACCTATCAGCAATGGGTGTGGCTGAAATAGCCAAATCCATTAATTTGAAGGGCTGTCCACATACTTGTGTATATATAATGTACATTTTTGGCAACACATGGCTAACCTTTGTTTAGCCAGTTAATTACCCAGCTAACAAGGAACGTAACTGAGACATTTATAACGTTCCCCTTAAGTCTTCTAGAGGTACTGAATGTCATAGCACGTTTGGGTCATTATAGGCATAATGTTCCTGATAAATATTTTAGAGTTTAAAAAATATCCGTTCACTCTACAGACATCATGGGAACATTAAAAACGTTCCTTGGTAGTCCATGAAAGGTTATGAATATCATGTCATTTTAGAGATATCCTAGCAACATTTCATTATGTTACAATCGGAATGATAGAAATACATTTTGTAACGTTGTCTGTAAGTCAAGTGGTGGTACTCTTGTAACATTGTCTTTCTAAGTGTATAGGAACATTTGTTAAAACTTCTTACGGCTGAGATCCCGTTAACGGGATCGATATGACAACAGCCAGTGAAACTGCAGGGCGCCAAATTCAAAACAACAGAAATCTCATAATTAAAATTCCTCAGACATACAAGTATTTTACACCATTTTAAAGATACACTTCTTGTTAATCCCACCAAAGTGTCCGATTTCAAATAGGCTTTTCGGCGAAAGCACCACAAACGATTATGTTAGGTCAGAGCCAAGTCACAGACATTTTTACAGCCAAAGAGAGGAGTCACAAAAATCAGAAATAGAGATAGAATTAATCACTAACCTTTGATGATCTTCATCAGATGACACTCATAGGACTTCATGTTACACAATACATGTATGTTTTGTTCGACAAAGTTCATATTTATATCCAAAAATCTTAGTTTACATTGGCGCGTTATGTTCAGTAATGTTTTGCCTCCAAAACATCCGGTGATTTTGCAGAGAGCCACATCAATTTACAGAAATACTCATAATAAACATTGATAAAAGATGCAAGTATTAAACATGGAACTTTGGATAAACTTCTCCTTAATGCAACCGCTTTGTCAGATTTCCAAAAACTTTACGGAAAAAGCACACCATGCTATAATCTGAGTACAGCGCTCAGAGCCCAAATAAGCCATAAAGATATCTGCCATTTTTTGGAGTCAACAGAAGTCAGAAATAGCATTATAAATATTCACTTACCTTTGATGATCTTCATCAGAATGCACCCCCAGGAATCCCAGTTCCACAATAAATGTTTGTTTTGTTCAATATAGTCCATCATTTATGTCCAAATACCTTCATTTTGTTCGCGAGTTCAATCCCTTTAGCGGGATCGATTTGACAACATCCAGTGAAACTGCAGAGCGCCAAATTCAAACTACAGAAATATCAATATTCAAGACAACCGAAAATATAAGTTTAATACATCAAAATAAATCTTAACTTCTTGTTAATCCAGCCGCCGTGACAGATTTCAAAAAGGCTTTACGGCGAAAGCAAACCATGCGATTATTTGAGGACAGCGCCCCGCATACAAAGACATGAAAATCATATTTCAACCAGGCATGTGCGACACAAAAGTCAGAAATAGCGATATAAAAAATGCCTTACCTTTGATGACCTTCTTCTGTTGGCACTCCAAAAGGTCCCAGTTACATCACAAATGGTCCTTTTGTTCTATAATGTCCTTCTTTATATCCATAAAAACTCAGTTTAGCTGGCCCGCTTCAGTTAATAATCCACCCATTTTCCCTCCATCAAAATGCATACAAAATGAATCACAAACATTACTAGTAAACTTTTCCAAACAAGTCAAACAACGTTTATAATCAAACCTTAGGTATCCTAATACGCAAATAAATGATCAAATTTAAGACGGAGAATCGTTACAGCCAAAATGGGAGCCACCTAGAAAAACTACAATTTCTGGGTCATTTTTCCAAAAACCAGCCTGAAACTCTTTCTAACGACTGTTGACATCTAGAGGAAGCCATAGGAACTGCAATCTGGGAGGACTTGGCCTTATATTTAAAGTAATAGTAATAATATTTTTTTTTGATGATTTGTCCACCATATCAGTTCTGTTATACTCACATACATTATTTTAACAGTTTTAGAAACTCTATCCAAATCTACCATATGCATATCCTAGCTTCTGGGGCTGAGTAACAGGCAGTTTACTTTGGGCACGCTTTTCATCCGGATGTCAAAATACTGCCCCCTACCCCAGAGAGGTTTTAAAACAATGCTAAATTCAAATAAACATATAAAGTAAAATGTTGCTAGGGCTATCCTTTCTCTATTCTCTAAAGAAGACATGCAGAAAAAGTCAGGAATTTAAGTCTCAACATTAACTTGAATGTGGCACAATGCAGCTTTGCTTTCATGTCACGTTCCAGATTGCTAATGGCCATGGATAGTGCTGCTTGTGTTTGTGGATCCATGTGAAGTTGTTCCATGTGTAACGGAGTATCCCTGTGTGTGAACAAACTTCCGGCCGTGCGAGGATAAATACCTGACTGCTCCACAGTAGTCTTGTGGCAGCAGTGACTCTGGGGAAGAGCTGGTCTTGGAACCTATCCCTAAATATGACTGCCAATGGAAAGAGGGCCTTTAGTTTAGGATCAAGTAAGAGCAGCAGTGGAGGCAGATAAGATATGATATAACTCTGCCTCTGCCTTTGAGTAAGTTGTCTTGTTTAAGAACAACTGGTTTATGATAAGAAGGAAACAGACGCAAACGGTCACAGACTTGTGCACGAATTGACAGCTGGGCATCAGTAAATCTGACAGTAACCAGGGCATATCACTGAATTACACCAATCCACTGTCATGTAAACAATCTGTCCGATCACTTCATTCTGTATGTAAATATGCTGTTCCGTCTGTTCCTTTGATTTGTGATCAATACGCCTGGTACCTTTTCTCAGGTGAATCATATATACTTCTGTTCCATTCCAGAATGCTCTATATACTTGTTAAAAGAACCTGACTTCAACCTGATGGTTTTTGATGTTTGCGCAACTTATTCACTCACGAGGGCTTTGAATAGATATAATGTAGTCATTTAACTTGGTGTACTTTTTGTTGTTCCTGTGGTTCCTTTGTGTGATAGCCATGATAAAATAGATATTGGAACTCCATTTGCTGATTTCCACTCAGTCCGTGTGGAATTTGTTGGCTTGTATTTCAGGGAAGGTGACTGATGGTGTAAAATAAGAAAAAGCTATTGTGAGTAGGATGTGTCTTGCACAGCTTTGTTCCACTGCGTAATGTCAGCCTGTGTTACAGGGTTCAGTAATCATGTTCTTAGGTCCTGAAGAACAACATTGCGAGTGTTCTTGGTCTACTACGAGCATAAGCACATACAAAAATATAATGCAAGCTTTGGCTACCTAAATTTGCACAATCCAGATTATGAAAAGTGCAATTTATCCATTCTATAACACCACAATTATTAAAACGCCTTGCAGTGTCACGATATCCTGAGAAGCTGTAATCACCTCTTTCCTCATTTAAGTTATGATTCTGATTGTAACGGGTGTCCTCCTCCTCTTCAGACGAAGAGGAGGAGTAGGGATTTGACCAAAACGCAGCGTTGTGATACGACATGAATATTTATTGAACAAGACGAAAACTAAACATACTTGAGAATATACAAAATAATAAACGAAGTCAAACAGACCCGAACAAACAAACTTACATAACACGAAGAACGCATGAACTGGTACAGACGACACAAACGAACGAACAAACGAAACAGTCCCGTGTGGTGCACAGACACAGAACACGGAAGACAATCACCCACAAACAAACAGTGTGAACAGCCAACCTTTATATGGTTCTCAATCAGAGGAAACGTCAAACACCTGTCCCTGATTGAGAACCATATAAGGCTAATTACAAGTGACCTAAACATAGAAACACAAAACATAGAATGCCCACCCCAACTCACGCCCTGACCAACTAAACACTTACATTCCCCATGTCACACCCTGACCTAACTAAAAAACATAAAGAAAACAAAGAATACTAAGGCCAGGGCGTGACAGTACCCCCCCCCCCCAAAGGTGCGGACTCCGACCGCACAACCTGAAATAGAAAGGGGAGGGTCCGGGGTGGGCCCCATCATGGCGGCGGCTCGGGTGCGGGACGTGGCCCCCACTCCACCATTGTCAATACCCGCTTTGGTAGCCTCCTCCAAATGGCCACCCTCCAAATTAACCCCACTGGATTAAGGGGCAGCACCGGACTAAGGGGCAATACCAGAATGAGAGGCAACACCGGAATGAGGGGTAACACCGGATTGAGGGACGGCAGCTCCGGACTGAGGGACGGCAGCTCCGGACTGAATGGCGGATCCTGGCTGGCTGGCTCTGGCGGATCCTGGCTGGCTGGCTCTGGCTGGTCATGGCTGGATGACGGCTCTGGCTGGTCATGGCTGGATGACGGCTCTGGCTGGTCATGGCTCGCTGACGGCTCTGGCTGGTCATGGCTCGCTGACGGCTCTGGCTGGTCATGGCTCGCTGACGGCTCTGGCTGGTCATGGCTGGATGACGGCTCTGGCTGATCCTGTCTGACGGAAGGCTCTGGCTGATCCTGTCTGGCAGAAGGCTCTGGCTGATCCTGTCTGGCGGAAGGCTCTAGCGGCTCCTGTCTGGCGGAAGGCTCTGGCGGCTCCTGTCTGGCGGAAGGCTCTAGCGGCTCCTGTCTGGCGGACGGCTCTGTAGGCTCATGGCAGACGGGCGGCTTTTCAGGCTCATGGCAGACGGGCGGCTTTGAAGGCTCAGTACCGACGGGCAGTTCATGTGACGCTTGGCAGACGGACAGTTCAGGCGCCGCTGGGCAGACGGGCAGTTCAGGCGCCACTGGGCAGACGGCAGACTCTGGCCGGCTGAGACGCACTGTAGGCCTGGTGCGTGGTGCCGGGACTGGAGGTACCGGGCTAAGGACACGCACCTTCAGGCTAGTGCGGGGAACAACAACAGGGCACACTGGACTCTCGATGCGCACTATAGGCCTGGTGCGTGGTACCGGAACTGGAGGTACCGGGCTGAGGGCACGCACCTCAGGGCGAGTGCGGGGAGAAGGAACAGTGCGTACAGGGCTCTGGAGACGCACAGGAGGCTTGATGCGTGGTGCCGGGACTGGAGGCACTGGGCTGGAGACACGCACCACAGGGAGAGTGCGTGGAGGAGGAACAGGGCTCTGGAGACGCACTGGAAACCTGGTGCGTGGTGTAGGCACTGGTGGAACTGGCCTGGAGCGGGGAGGTGGCGCCGGAAATACCGGACCGTGCAGGCGTACTGGCTCCCTTGAGCACTGAGCCTGCCCAACCTTACCTGGTTGTATGCTCCCCGTCGCCCGACCAGTGCGGGGAGGTGGAATAACCCGCACCGGGCTATGTAGGCGAACCGGGGACACCATGCGTAAGGCTGGTGCCATGTAAGCCGGCCCGAGGAGACGCACTGGTGGCCAGATGTGTAGAGCCGGCTTCATGGCACTTGGCTCAATGCTCAATCTGGCCCGGCCGATACGAGGAGCTGGTATGTACCGCACCGGGCTTTGCACACGTACAGGAGACACCATGCGCTCTACTGCGTAACACGGTGTCTGCCCGTACTCTCGCTCTCCGCGGTAAGTACAGGGAGTGGGCGCAGGTCTCCTACCTGACTTCGCCACTCTCCCTTTTAGCCCCCCCCCCCCCCCCCCCAAGAAATGTTTGGGGTTTACTCACAGGCTTTTCGGGTCTCCAGCCACGTCTCCTTGCTGCCTCCTCAATACACCGCTCCTGGGCTTTAGCTGCCTCCCTCTCTTCAACAGAGCGGCAATATTCCCCTGTCTGAGCCCAGGGTCCTTTTCCGTCCAATATTTCCTCCCATGTCCACGAGTCCTGGTTTCGCTGTTGCGCTCTCCCACGCCGCTTGGTCTTTGGTTGGTGGGTGATTCTGTAACGGGTGTCCTCCTCCTCTTCAGACGAAGAGGAGGAGTAGGGATTTGACCAAAACGCAGCGTTGTGATACGACATGAATATTTATTGAACAAGACGAAAACTAAACATACTTGAGAATATACAAAATAATAAACGAAGTCAAACAGACCCGAACAAACGAACTTACATAACACGAAGAACGCATGAACTGGTACAGACGACACAAACGAACGAACAAACGAAACAGTCCCGTGTGGTGCACAGACACAGAACACGGAAGACAATCACCCACAAACAAACAGTGTGAACAGCCAACCTTTATATGGTTCTCAATCAGAGGAAACGTCAAACACCTGTCCCTGATTGAGAACCATATAAGGCTAATTACAAGTGACCTAAACATAGAAACACAAAACATAGAATGCCCACCCCAACTCACGCCCTGACCAACTAAACACTTACATTCCCCATGTCACACCCTGACCTAACTAAAAAACATAAAGAAAACAAAGAATACTAAGGCCAGGGCGTGACAGTACCCCCCCCCCAAAGGTGCGGACTCCGACCGCACAACCTGAAATAGAAAGGGGAGGGTCCGGGGTGGGCCCCATCATGGCGGCGGCTCGGGTGCGGGACGTGGCCCCCACTCCACCATTGTCAATACCCGCTTTGGTAGCCTCCTCCAAATGGCCACCCTCCAAATTAACCCCACTGGATTAAGGGGCAGCACCGGACTAAGGGGCAATACCAGAATGAGAGGCAACACCGGAATGAGGGGTAACACCGGATTGAGGGACGGCAGCTCCGGACTGACGGACGGCAGCTCCGGACTGAGGGACGGCAGCTCCGGACTGAATGGCGGATCCTGGCTGGCTGGCTCTGGCGGATCCTGGCTGGCTGGCTCTGGCTGGTCATGGCTGGATGACGGCTCTGGCTGGTCATGGCTCGCTGACGGCTCTGGCTGGTCATGGCTCGCTGACGGCTCTGGCTGGTCATGGCTCGCTGACGGCTCTGGCTGGTCATGGCTGGATGACGGCTCTGGCTGATCCTGTCTGACGGAAGGCTCTGGCTGATCCTGTCTGGCGGAAGGCTCTGGCTGATCCTGTCTGGCGGAAGGCTCTGGCTGATCCTGTCTGGCGGAAGGCTCTGGCTGATCCTGTCTGGCGGAAGGCTCTGGCTGATCCTGTCTGGCGGAAGGCTCTAGCGGCTCCTGTCTGGCGGAAGGCTCTAGCGGCTCCTGTCTGGCGGAAGGCTCTAGCGGCTCCTGTCTGGCGGACGGCTCTGTAGGCTCATGGCAGACGGGCGGCTTTTCAGGCTCATGGCAGACGGGCGGCTTTGAAGGCTCAGTACCGACGGGCAGTTCATGCGACGCTTGGCAGACGGACAGTTCAGGCGCCGCTGGGCAGACGGGCAGTTCAGGCGCCACTGGGCAGACGGCAGACTCTGGCCGGCTGAGACGCACTGTAGGCCTGGTGCGTGGTGCCGGGACTGGAGGTACCGGGCTAAGGACACGCACCTTCAGGCTAGTGCGGGGAACAACAACAGGGCACACTGGACTCTCGATGCGCACTATAGGCCTGGTGCGTGGTACCGGAACTGGAGGTACCGGGCTGAGGGCACGCACCTCAGGGCGAGTGCGGGGAGAAGGAACAGTGCGTACAGGGCTCTGGAGACGCACAGGAGGCTTGATGCGTGGTGCCGGGACTGGAGGCACTGGGCTGGAGACACGGGCTGGAGACACCACAGGGAGAGTGCGTGGAGGAGGAACAGGGCTCTGGAGACGCACTGGAAACCTGGTGCGTGGTGTAGGCACTGGTGGAACTGGCCTGGAGCGGGGAGGTGGCGCCGGAAATACCGTACCGTGCAGGCGTACTGGCTCCCTTGAGCACTGAGCCTGCCCAACCTTACCTGGTTGTATGCTCCCCGTTGCCCGACCAGTGCGGGGAGGTGGAATAACCCGCACCGGGCTATGTAGGCGAACCGGGGACACCATGCGTAAGGCTGGTGCCATGTAAGCCGGCCCGAGGAGACGCACTGGTGGCCAGATGTGTAGAGCCGGCTTCATGGCACTTGGCTCAATGCTCAATCTGGCCCGGCCGATACGAGGAGCTGGTATGTACCGCACCGGGCTGTGCACACGTACAGGAGACACCATGCGCTCTACTGCGTAACACGGTGTCTGCCCGTACTCTCGCTCTCCGCGGTAAGTACAGGGAGTGGGCGCAGGTCTCCTACCTGACTTCGCCACTCTCCCTTTTAGCCCCCCCCCCCCCCCCCAAGAAATGTTTGGGGTTTACTCACAGGCTTTTCGGGTCTCCAGCCACGTCTCCTTGCTGCCTCCTCAATACACCGCTCCTGGGCTTTAGCTGCCTCCCTCTCTTCAACAGAGCGGCAATATTCCCCTGTCTGAGCCCAGGGTCCTTTTCCGTCCAATATTTCCTCCCATGTCCACGAGTCCTGGTTTCGCTGTTGCGCTCTCCCACGCCGCTTGGTCTTTGGTTGGTGGGTGATTCTGTAACGGGTGTCCTCCTCCTCTTCAGACGAAGAGGAGGAGTAGGGATTTGACCAAAACGCAGCGTTGTGATACGACATGAATATTTATTGAACAAGACGAAAACTAAACATACTTGAGAATATACAAAATAATAAACGAAGTCAAACAGACCCGAACAAACGAACTTACATAACACGAAGAACGCATGAACTGGTACAGACGACACAAACGAACGAACAAACGAAACAGTCCCGTGTGGTGCACAGACACAGAACACGGAAGACAATCACCCACAAACAAACAGTGTGAACAGCCAACCTTTATATGGTTCTCAATCAGAGGAAACGTCAAACACCTGTCCCTGATTGAGAACCATATAAGGCTAATTACAAGTGACCTAAACATAGAAACACAAAACATAGAATGCCCACCCCAACTCACGCCCTGACCAACTAAACACTTACATTCCCCATGTCACACCCTGACCTAACTAAAAAACATAAAGAAAACAAAGAATACTAAGGCCAGGGCGTGACACTGATATTATGGATAATGTCTTGGGTAGTAGAGATTAACCATTTCTTTACTTAGTGTTCTGAAATTGAAAATGTCTTAAAAAAAGGTAAACCTATGTGTTGTCTAACTGGTTATTCATTTTCAATGGACAAGTAAGGCAGTCCAATTTCATATTGTACTGTATGTGTAGAGCCATTGTCATATCATTGTTTCATCATTTTCAGACCGTAACACGGATGTTAAGTAGAGAATACAATAAAATATGGACAAACTGTCAACTGCCTTGTCCATTAATGTCCTGGTTAGTGATTATTGTCTTATTTCACTGTAGAGCCTCTAGCCCTGCTCAATATGCCTTAACCAACTATTTAGTTTCACCTCCCACAAATGCGGTGACATCACCTGGTTTAAACGTCTCTAGACACTGTCACCACCGATAAATCCACTATAATTGAGAATTTCAATAAGCATTTTTCTACGGCTGGACATGCTTATCACCTGGCTACCCCTACCCCGATCAACAGCCCTGCACCCCCCACAGCAACTCGCCCAAGCCTCCCCCATTTCTCCTTCACCCAAATCCAGATAGCTGATGTTCTGAAAGAGCTGCAAAATCTGGACCCCTACAAATTAGCCTGGCTAGACAATCTGGACCCTCTCTTTCTAAAATTATCTGCCGCAATTGTTGCAACCCCTATTACTAGCCTGTTCAACCTCTCTTTCGTATCGTCTGAGATTCCCAAAGATTGGAAAGCTGCCGCGGACATCCCCCTCTTCAAAGGGGGAGACACTCTAGACCCAAACTGATATAGACCTATATCGATCCTACCCTGCCTTTCTAAGGTCTTCGAAAGCCAAGTTAACTTCTTTCAGCTAGGGGGCAGAATTTTTATGTTTGGAAAAATAACGTTCCCAAGGTAAACGGACTATTTCTCAGGTCCAGATGCTAGAATATGCATATAATTGACGGATTAGGATAGAAAACACTCTAAAGTTTCCAAAACTGTCAAAATATTGTCTGTGAGTATAACAGAACTGATTTTGCAGGCGAAAACCTGAGGAAATCCAACCCGGAAGTGCCTTTTATTTGGAAAAATCCCTGTTCCGTTGCCTGCCCCTCCATTTAAAGGAGTATCAACCAGATTCCAATGGCTTCCTCAGGCTGTGACCAGGCTTTAGACATAGTTTCAAGCTTTTATTTTGAAAAATGAGCAAGATTTTTCAAAACGCGTCAGGTGTCCTTTGATTAGTTCCTGCGCGCGAGAGATGTAGCTCAACATTTTCTTTCTCTGTAATATTGAATAGGTTACCGTCCGGTTGAAATATTATCGATTATGTATGTTAAAAACAACCTGAGGATTGATTATAAAAAGCGTTTGACATGTTTCTACGAACATTACGGATACTTTTGGGAATTTCTGTCTGCCTTTCAGGACCGGAACGAGCCTGTGGTTTTCTGAACATAACGCGCAAACCAAATGGCGGTTTTTGGTTATAAAACTAATCTTTATGGAACAAAAATAAAATGTATTGTGTAACGGAGTCTCGTGAGTGCAAACATCCGAAGATTATCAAAGGTAAGCGATTAATTTTATTGCTTTTCTGACTTTCGTGACCAAGCTAATTTGCGGCTAGCTGTTCTTACTGTTTTGTCTAGTGATTGATAAACTCACAAACGCTTGGATTGCTTTCGCTGTAAAGCATATTTTCAAAATCTGACATGATAAGTGGATTAACAACAAGCTAAGCTGTGTTTTGGTATATTTCACTTGTGATTTCATGATTATAAATATCTTTAGCATTTTTGGGGGAATTTGGCGCTCTGCAATTCAGCGGTTGTTTACGAAAATTATCCCGCTAAAGGGATCCGTGCGGCAAGAAGTTAACAAACAGATTACCGACCATTTCGAATCCCACCGTACCTTCTCCGCTATGCAATCTGGTTTCAGAACTGGTCATGGGTACACCTCAGCCACGCTCAAGGTCCTAAACGATATCATAACCGCCATCAATAGAGACATTACTGTGCAGCCGTGTTCCTTGACCTGGCCAAGGCTTTTCACTCTGTCAATCACCACATTCTTATCGGCAGACTCAACAGCCTGCTGCCAAACATACCCTCATTAAACTGACTATCCTACCGATCCTCGACTTCGGCGATGTCATTTACAAAATAGTCTCCAACACTCTACCCAACAATTCTTCCTTTGGTCGCCTTTCCTTCCAGTTCTCTGCTGCAATGACTGGAACAAACTGCAAAAATCACTGAAGCTGGAGACTCATATCCGCCTCACTAGCTTTAAGCACCAGCTGTCACAGCAGCTCACAGATCACTGCACCTGTACAAAGCCCATCTGTAAATAGCCCATCCAACTACCTCATCCCCATACTGTATTTATTTATTTATCTTGGTCCTTTGCACCCCAGTATCTCTACTTCAACATTCATCTTCTGCACATCTACCATTCCAGTGTTTAATTGCTATATTGTAATTACTTCGCCACCATGGCCTATTTATTGCCTTACCTCCCTCATCCTACCTCATTTGCACATACTGTATATAGACTTTTTCTACAGTATTATTGACTATGTTTGTTTATTCCATGTGTAACTCTGTGTTGTTGTATGTGTCGAACTGCATTGCTTTATCTTGGCCAGGTCGCAGTTGTAAATGAGAACTTGTTCTCAACTAGCCTACCTGGTTAAGTAAAGGTGAGAAAAAATAAATAGCTCCTGACTGACATCCCTTCACTTTGGTGCTATGCCAGTTTAAAAAGCATGCGAAGTATGTCTTAATTTTTTTCTTCTGTTTTCTCAGTTAGTCCAAGAGGCAGCCAGACAGAAGCTGGCCAAGACAGAGTATCAGAATCAGGTTTATTTTGCCATCAAGATATTGATCTTGAAATCATAAATGTAGAAAGTTTAAATAACAGCATGAATTTTTACTTATATTTTAGACCAAGAGCTACCATCCCTGCTTGATGAGCCTGTGGTGCCCGCTGTATACATTGAAGGTATATTATGCTAGCGTATGTGTTACAAATTGTTGCTTCTCTTGTATTATCAACATCAATTCCAAATTGTATGGCTGTCCGCAGCTGTATGGTTATCAATACTACTAATAAATATGAAGGGTGGATATTTTGATCGAGGTATTTCACATGGCCTTCATACTGTACATGTCGTGCCTGGTACTCATGGCTTGTATCATCACGCTGCTTGCAGCTAAATTGAGTCTTGCAGATCTTTAAGCAGTGGAGTTGAGGATAATAATGAAACTGGAGATGATCCGTACTGTCACGATTGTTATAAGGAATGGACCAAGGCGCAGTGTGTAGAGTTCCACATAATTTTTATAAATTGAAACTCACCAAACAAAACAAACAAGCACAAACTAAACGTGACGTTCTGGGCTGCTCACAGGCAGCTACACAAACACAAGATCCCACCAAGCACAAAGGGGAAATGGCTGCCTAAATATGATCCCCAATCAGAGACAACGATAAACAGCTGCCTCTGATTGGGAACCACAACAGGCCAACATAGACATATACACACCTAGATGACCTACCCTAGTCACACCCCGACCTAACCAACATAGAGAATAACAGGCTCTCTATGGTCAGGGCGTGACACGTACAGAGTTCAAGACTGCTCTGAACCAAGTTATGGAGGCCATAGAGGTCAAAGAAGTCAGCCAAAGAAGTCAGCCAAAGAAGTCAGTTCCTTGGGGCAACTTGAAATAGTGCAAAACCCTGCAAAAACATTTACATTTTAGTCATTTAGCAGACGCTCTTATCCAGAGCGACTTACAGTAGAGTGCATACATTTTATTACATTTTTTTACATACTGAGTCAAGGATATCCCTACCGGCCAAACCCTCCCTAACCCGGACGACACTATGCCAATTGTGCGTCGCCCCACGGACCTCCCGGTTGCGGCCGGCTGCGA
The DNA here is from genome assembly GCF_016432855.1 of Salvelinus namaycush. Classification (NCBI taxonomy): domain Eukaryota; kingdom Metazoa; phylum Chordata; class Actinopteri; order Salmoniformes; family Salmonidae; genus Salvelinus; species Salvelinus namaycush. The sequence goes on along the minus strand of NC_052330.1, from coordinate 25,578,779 downwards.
CAGAGCCTGGGCGCGAACCCAGAGACTCTGGTGGCACAGCTAGCACTGCGATGCAGTGCCCTAGACCACTGCGCCACCCGGGAGGGTGGCAACAAATGAGGAACTGAAGGATATCAAATGAGGAACTGAAGGATATCTTTGAAACATTTAGACTCACACTATCGAAAGAAAATGGTAGGGATGGCCATTTAAAATGTCTTTGTTTATTTAAAAAAATGTCATCTATATCACGTATTTGAACAGCAATTGAAAAAAAAAAAATTGCTGTTTATCAAGAGCCACTGGAATGTGACCAGATTTGAGAGATTGCAACCTGCAATATTATTGAATCCAAATATCTTAATGTCAAATGCAGTTGTCATATATGCCATATGCTTATTTAGTGTTTCGATTGATTTCCCAATTAACACTTGTCTTAAGAAGAAATGATCAGCCCTCTCTCTGCCTGTTTACAAGTTTTAGCCCATGATTACATGATACACTACAAAAATGATTTCTCATTACTATCAATCAGAACTGTATGGCCAGCTGTTTTAGCTGAGGAAAACACAAATGAGTGGGACTTTTGTTTTTATCAGATCGGATATCTGACCCTCTGCTGCGGCCAGGACCTGGGCTCAGGAATCACACGAATGATGATAAAAATTGGAACAGAGGAGCTGTGTACAGGCTACTGCTTGAAGGGGAAGAGGGCCTTTAATGAGCTATCAATCTATGATGCTGTCACAAGTAAGTAAATGCACAAGTTTAGATCGATATTTATTATTATTTAGTAGATAGTATTATTGGTCAAGTGATGGTAAATCAATTGTGTATTTATAAAAATGTCATATGAATTCAATCAGTAACAAGGCAGTTACAAACTAAATGTGAAATCCTACCACCTGTTAAGGTCATGGAGAGAGGACAAAGGAAAGGTGGAGAGAGGTCTCATGGCCAAAACTGCCTATGAGGGAAGAGAGGGACAATACCCAACTTCTGTCTCAGCCAGCATAGGTGGAAAAGTAGTGATATTACATGGAATGTACCATTTAATTTTTTTTCACAACATAGGAGCGTCCCTGAAATCACACCCCAAGGCGCCTACCAAGAGGTTGATGACAAAATAACAGACGCTCTCAAACATGCACCAGCTCGGCTGGTGAAAGGTATGATTAAAAACAACACTTTATTCTTTTTTATATAATTTTTTTACTTCACTTTTTTCCAGTCGGTCGGTATAGCTCAATTATTGTGCTAGTACAAAAGGAATGTAGAAGGGAGTCGACATTAAATGACCAATTTGTGTTAGTGACTTCCAGGAGCGTCAGTGGATGAGGATGGAGCAGCAGCACCTGAATAAACATAACATAGTTATTAGCTTTAAGCAGTTTTACAGTTCTTGATTGGAGTGCAGTGTTCATGTTTTTACTGACTCTTATTTTGTGAGCTTATTGCTATGATTTTGTTTCCGAATCTATTGTGATACAGTTTAAGTAAAAAATAAAATAAAAAGAGAACTTCTTATTTTCTGGATTTTTGCATATTTTGTGAGTGGACACCTACCGACAGGAGACTGTGTATATTTTCAGGGTAGATTAAATGACGTGATATTAGATATTAGATATTCAGGGGCCCCCTCATTTTAACTTCCTGAAGTGACTTGGGACGTAACTTGTGTCAACTGACACCACAGGTACATCTAGGAGACTTTATATGAAAACATTATTTTTAGGTCAACCTCATAACGTTGCTAAAAGTCAGAAAGTACATTGAGAGCCACACAAAAGGCAGTATCTGGTAACCACTGGGAACGTAACTTTCGTCAGTGGGTACCTACAGTACCAATAAGACACGTAACAGTGTGCACGTTCAGGGACCATCCAAGGCCATCTCTTGTAACGTTACTGAATAACGTTATTTGTCTCTTGAAAATCCCACACATTTCTACGTCCTGAAAAGACTTGGGACGTATGTTTTGTCCGCGGGCACCAATGCTACGTAGAAGGCACGTTTCACAATAACGTTATCATGAATTATGTGGGGATTAAAATAACTTTGGTCACGTCCTGGAAAGTACTTTTGTTAGCTGGGTAGCTGCTCTTACCTAAAATGTGTTTGGACGAACCTTTCTAGCTAGTAGACTATGTTAGAGTTTACATTTCCTCTTCCATTTATAATGTGGGGAGGTCAAAATAATGAAAAACTATCGACCAAATTGTTAAGAGAATTTTGTTCTCAGTGTTCATAATACCCAATTGAATTAATTACTCAGCCTGAAACCCAGAATTTGTAAGAAACTGGTTGAAATGAATCAGACGGAGGCCCAGCCACAATAGTCAGAAAATGTATTTACGAGAGCACTGTGCTTATCAATTCCTGTACATTGGTTTATATACCTCTCATTTCGTCATAACTGTCCCTCCTCCTCTAATACAATGACAATATAGTTCACAAGTCTTCTCCTTCTCATACATTGCCTGCCACCTGTTATACAATCTACTACAAGCCCAAGGTTTCTCCCCTCCCTGGGTGGGGAGACTTCCTTCCCTGTTATCAGTTCCACAGTGGTCACAAGTTGTCTGCCACAGTTCCTTACCTGCTAACAGTCCCTCTTTCTTATGGACAAACATTCTTCATCAGACAGGATATAATTCTGTTAGTTATATTTCTACGTTAAATGTATACATCATTTAGTCATTATTCATAAAAATCCCATAACACAAATCTATTCATTTTAAAATGTTGACTACTTCTCCTTGCCATTATCATTCACTTGATGATAAGACAAGACATGTGAAACAAATATTTTGTGCTAAAGTATGATTGGGGTTCCTGGGTCACCAGTTTGCCTGGGAGGGGGTCCCTGTGCAAGAAAAGGTGAAGACCCCTGGTCTAGGCTAGTGTGAGAACCTGAGTGTGAGAGCACATGAAGCAACCTTGCGAGAGGTCCCCTCTGCTGGATGAAAAGCACCACAAATGCATGTGACAAAGATGATCCATCACACATGCATGCAATGTAAGTGTGACAAACTGGCTATTTATGGGACTGCTTGTCTGCGCCAACCTGGTCTCAGAGCATTTGGTTTCATTCTGTACGTAAATCCTGACTCCATTTAGTATGATATGTTACATTTTGTATGGTATGTATTAATTTCTGGATGTCCATCCCCCATTTCGTATGATATGTTATGAATTACAATTTGTATTATATGTTACGAATTTGATAAATAAACAATAAGGTACGAATTTGCAAAACGTACAATATGTAATGAATTTTAATGTATGACATGTTACGAATTCTAGCTAGGTGGCTAACATTAGCTAGCTGGCTAACATTAGCTAGGTTAGAGTTAGGGGTTATGGTTAAGGTTAGGGTTAAGTTTAGGAGTTAGGTTTAAGGTTTAAGGTTAGGGTTAGGTGAAGGGTAAGCTAAAAGGGTTAGGGAAAGGGTTAGCTAACATGCTAAGTAGGTGCAAAGTAACTAAAAGTAGTATGTAATTGAAAAGTTTCTAATTAGATAAAATGCTAAAGTTGTCTTGATAAGATTTGAGGTATTACCTTTCCACCCCGACCAACCACCCTCCTTTTGTTTTTGCCTTGAGTAACCATCTGTCATATGTAACCATACCAAACATAACATCATAAAACTGTTTATCGAACCTCTCGGATTTATGTACAGAATAATACGAAATGCTCTGAGACCAGGTTGTCTGCGCTGTCCGCGACCGCCACTTTACACACACGTTAATTATACACGCTCAAAAGTTGTTTTCATGGACAAAGACAGTGCCTGTTCTAATGTTATGTAACTGAATTCTATTCAACATAACACTCCCCCAGACGATAGTGTTTGATATACACATGGGTTGCACGGGATTTCAGATATCGAGCCCACCCTTCTCTCACACTCACTCTCTGACTTGGTTAGAAGCAGCGTCAACTCCACCTAAACCCGCTTCTTTCTCACATCGCAGCTAGCCGAGTTAGTACAGGCTGCTGGTCTGGATACTTCAAGTCAGATGGTTTTGACACAAGAAATCCACAACATCAATTGTGTCTGTCTCCGCTGCGTATTTAGGTTTGCGTTTACATGAAAGCAGAATATTTTACAGATTTTTGCCTTTGGATTGGTGCTTCGGCGCAAATCTACAAATTAATGTCCCAGATGGATATTTATTCGTCGAAGTTATCACCTGCAGTGGATTTCGCAGCCGGTGCTTTCCTGCTCATTATAGGTAAACGCTTTTTCTTATGTCACTGTAAATGTTTAGCTTAATTTGTCGCGCGCCAAATGGTTAGCCTTTTACGACTTATCTCAATAGTTTTGATGATAAGAAACTGATGAAGCATTTACAGTACCTAATCTAGCCAAATTAATAAACGGGCAATCTGGGATTGGTGCATGATTATTGAAGAATATCATTTATAAATGATTCATGAGATTAGTTCAACAATCTCACCCCATCGAACCCAAAATAAGCCTATGCTATTTTTACTCCATTGTTTGTAAACAAGGTAATCGTAAACAAACAATGTAGCTTCAAAACATAGCCTATCATTTTGATCTCATGGTTGTCAGCACTTACATTTCTTCAGCGCCATCCCTCAGCTGTTTACCAAAACACATGGCGGGTGATGGCTTGGTTATTAGCCTACTTAACTAGTCTATTGAATAACTTTATTATTACGTATTATGAAGGGTACATGGATTTTGAAATATATGTCTCTCAAGTTACCGTCTGATTCGATGGTAACGTCTTTATTAGTCTCCACTTCTAAACAGTCTTGTCATTAGGGATCATAAAGGCTCTCAAGACAAATTCCCACTTTCTCATACATTTCCCACTTTTCTATTGTCTTAGACTCTCTTTCTCTCTCTCATCCTCCCTCTCTCTGTCTATCTCTCTCTCGCAAGCACGCACACATCACACACACACACACACACACACACACACACACACACACACACACACACACACACACACACACACACACACACACACACAAATGAGCACATTTCACTGTTCATCTAGTGTCAGAGACAGAAGTCGGTGGCAGACAAGTGGTTAGCGGAGGATGTGAATCAGACCATGTTTAGTGTCCCTGGCTGTGTCTGTACGTGTGTGAGTGGACGTGTGTGTGATTCCAGCAGAGACCTCCCCGTGCCTTCCTCTCTGCATCTCTGGTTGTCTTGCGACGTGCCGCTGTGCTCTCCTCTATGAAGAAAGAGAGAGAGAAAGAAAGGAGAGTAAGAGAGGAGGAGATGATGAAAGATTAAGTGATACTGCCTTGGCTCGGACACACTGTCTGCTCAGTACATAGTAATAAGACTGCTCAACCATGTGTGTGCGTGCATGCGTGTGTGACCATCCATGTGTGTGTGCGTGCATGCGTGTGTGACCATGCATGTGTGCGTGCATGCGTGTGTGTGACCATCCATGTGTGTGCGTGCATGCGTGTGTGACCATCCATGTGCATGCGTGTGTGACCATCCATGTGCATGCGTGTGTGACCATCCATGTGTGTGGGTACATGCGTGTGTGACCATCCATGTGTGTGCATGCATGCGTGTGTGACCATGCATGTGTGCGTGCATGCGTGTGTGACCATCCATGTGCATGCGTGTGTGACCATCCATGTGTGTGGGTACATGCGTGTGTGACCATCCATGTGCATGCGTGTGTGACCATCCATGTGTGTGGGTACATGCGTGTGTGACCATCCATGTGTGTGCATGCATGCGTGTGTGACCATCCATGTGTGTGGGTACATGCGTGTGTGACCATCCATGTGTGTGCATGCATGCGTGTGTGACCATCCATGTGTGTGGGTACATGCGTGTGTGACCATCCATGTGTGTGGGTACATGCGTGTGTGACCATCCATGTGTGTGGGTACATGCGTGTGTGACCATCCATGTGTGTGGGTACATGCGTGTGTGACCATCCATGTGTGTGGGTACATGCGTGTGTGACCATCCATGTGTGTGCATGCATGCGTGTGTGACCATCCATGTGTGTGGGTACATGCGTGTGTGACCATCCATGTGTGTGCATGCATGCGTGTGTGACCATCCATGTGTGTGCATGCATGCGTGTGTGACCATCCATGTGTGCGTGCATGCATGTGTGACCATCCATGTGCATGCGTGTGTGACCATCCATGTGTGTGGGTACATGCGTGTGTGACCATCCATGTGCATGCGTGTGTGACCATCCATGTGCATGCGTGTGTGACCATCCATGTGTGCGTGCATGCATGTGTGACCATCCATGTGCATGCGTGTGTGACCATCCATGTGTGTGGGTACATGCATGTGTGACCATCCATGTGCATGCGTGTGTGACCATCCATATGTGTGGGTACATGCGTGTGTGACCATCCATGTGTGTGGGTACATGCGTGTGTGACCATCCATGTGTGTGCATGCATGCGTGTGTGACCACTAATGTGCATGCGTGTGTGACCATCCATGTGTGTGGGTACATGCGTGTGTGACCATCCATGTGTGTGCATGCATGCGTGTGTGTGACCATGCATGTGTGCGTGCATGCATGTGTGACCATCCATGTGCATGCGTGTGTGACCATCCATATGTGTGGGTACATGCGTGTGTGACCATCCATGTGCATGCGTGTGTGACCATCCATGTGTGTGGGTACATGCGCGTGTGACCATCCATGTGTGTGCATGCATGCGTGTGTGACCACTAATGTGCATGCGTGTGTGACCATCCATGTGTGTGGGTACATGCGTGTGTGACCATCCATGTGTGTGCATGCATGCGTGTTTGACCACTAATGTGCATGTGTGTGTGACCATCCATGTGTGTGCGTGCATGTGTTTGACCATCCATGTGTGTCAAATCAAATTTTATTGGTCACATACACATGGTTAGCAGATGTTAATGCGAGTGTAGCGAAATGCTTGTGCTTCTAGTTCTGACCATGCAGTAATATCTAACAAGTAATCTAACAATTTCACAACAACTACCTTTTACACACAAGTGTAAAGGAATTAATCAGAATATGTACATATAAATATATGGATGAGCGATGGCCGAACGGCATAGGCAAGATGCAGTAGATGGTATAGAGTACAGGATATACATATGAGATGATTAATGTTGGGTATGTAAACATTATATAAAGTGGCGTTGTTTAAAGTGACTAGTGATACATTTATTACATCCAATTTTTTATTATTAAAGTGGCTAGAGATTTGAGTCAGTATGTTGGCAGCAGCCACTCAATGTTAGTGATGGCTGTTTAACAGTCTGATGGCCTTGAGATAGAAGCTGTTTTTCAGTCTATCGGTCCCAGCTTTGATGCACCTGTACTGACCTCGCCTTCTGGATGATAGCGGGGTGAACAGGCAGTGGCTCGGGTAGTTGTTGTCCTTCATGATCTTTTTGGCCTTCCTGTGACATCGGGTGCTGTAGGTGTCCTGGTGGGTAGGTAGTTTGCCCCCGGTGATGCGTTGTGCAGACCTCACTACCTTCTGGAGAGCCTTACGGTTGTGGGCGGAGCAGTTGCCGTACCAGGCGGTGATACAGCCCGACAGGATGCTCTCGATTGTGCATCTGTAAAAGTTTGTGAGTGTTTTTGGTGACAAGCCAAATTTCTTCAGCCTCCTGAGGTTGAAGAGGTGCCGTTGCGCCTTCTTCACCACGCTGTCTGTGTGAGTGGACCATTTCAGTTTGTCCGTGATGTGTACGCCGAGGAACTTGCACGTGCATGCGTGTGACCATCCATGTGTGTGCGTGAATGCGTGTGTGACCATCCATGCGACAGGGTGATTGCTGCCTTTTACTCACTCATGATATCGTTGCATGAAGTTTAGTCCACAGGCTGGTAGAGAATATTAAACTAGTGGAATATAGGTTGAGTTTGCATGAAGTGACCTCGACCTAGGTCTCTGCATTCTTCGTGCCAACTGACGCATGAGGTGGAGACCTCTTCACTTCTGGCATTCTGAAGATTGTTTGGCAGCCAGGCACCAATGAAAGTCATGCACTGTAAGCAGTGGTGTAAAGTACTTAAGTAAAAATACTTGAAAGTACTATTAAGTAGTTTTTTGGGGTATCTGTACTTTACTATTTATATTTTTGACAACTTTTACTTTTACTTTACTACATTCCTAAAGAAGTGTATGTACTTTTTACTCCATACATTTTCCCTGACACCCAAAAGTACTCATTACATTTTGAATGCTTAGCAGGACAATAAAATTGTCTAATTCACACACGGATCAAAAGACCATCCCTGGTCATCCCTACAGCCTCTTATCTGGAGGACTCATTAAACACATGCTTCATTCGTAAATTATGTCTGAGTGTTGGAGCGTGCCCCTGGCTATACACAAATAAAATTAAAACAAGAAAATTATTCCATCTGGTTTGCTTAATATAAGGACTTTGAAAGGATGTTGATACTTCAGCATGTTTTACCAATTACATTTACTTTTGATACTTAGTATATTTCAAACCATATACTTTTAGACTTTTATTCAAGTAGTATTTTACTGGGTGACTTTTACTTGTCATTTTCTATTAAGGTATCTGTACTTTTAGTATGACAATTGGATACTTTTTCCACCACTGACTGTAAGCTACGCTTTCTCTAGCACACCAATTTATGTCATTCAGAAACACTTTGGTTTTGAATCACAGAGAAGCCTTTTCTATTCCACTTCCATTGTCATGTCGTCAAACTAATATTGTTATAATGCAGCGTTTCCCAAACTCGGTCCTCGGGACACCAAGGGGTGCACATTTTCTTTTTGCCTTGCAACTAAAATAATCAACTCATTATCAAGCTTTGATTACTTGAATCAGCTGTGCAGTGCAAAAACCAAAACGTGCACCCTTTGTGGTCCCCAGGACAGAGTTTGGGAAATGCTGGAATAATGTCTCTCACACATCCTGAAATTAGGGCTGGAAATAGACTATGGTTTTGGAGCTCAAAATGATAACCATATAAATAGAATGATTAATAGTAATAAAATGCTTAATTATCCATTAGTCTCCCACAGTGGCGATTTTAGCATGTAAATCTTGGTGGGGCAAACAAAAAACATAATTTTTTAGACGCATGCCAGCAAAACTACAACACAACTCATCACTAAACAATACATTAGTTTCCCTATAATGGTGACAAACAGTGCCCACAAACTGTTAGGGCCTACATAAAGCTGTCCCAACAGCAGAGCTTTCTTTTCAGCACCATTGAATAAATCCTTACCACTGCTACACTTGGCTATCAGCGGAGCCTTGTCTGGTAGCAAAAAAGTTAATTCAGCCTCATTTACTGCCTTTAAAAAAAACATAGCTTATATGACTGACTTGCTTAAAAGGTTTTATGAACACTGTGTCCCGAAGGGCAAAGCGCTGAGAGTCTAAGGTGGAATCAGCTCCTAACCCTCACATAATCTCAATCTTAATAAAACATTCGCTCATAAAACACAAGACCTCTCACAGACATACTTTACCTAAAAACCTACATGTCACCCAATCAAAACAACACAATGCTGTGGGATCCGAAGACAGATAGGTGTGTCCCAAAGCATAACACTGACCAAGGTGACCCTTATTTCAATAAAGTCAAGGTTTAGAGTTAACATTGAGTCAGGTCAAGTGGTCAGGAGTGCTTAGGGGCAAATTATACCTGGAATGTCTCCTACGACCACCCTGACCACCTGTATAAGACTTACAGTACATCTCCCTATAGGGGTGGTGAGGTTCAGAATTACGCTTCAGTTACGTAATGTGAATGTATAGGCCTGAGTGAAATAAAGTATGTGGTATACAGGTTAGGAATTGGGCAAGGTCTGACCCTTAAACAGGTTAGGAATTGGGCCAGGTCTGACACTAAAACAGGTTAGGAATTGGGCAAGGTCTGACGCTGAAACAGGTTAGGAATTGAGCAAGGACTGATGCTGAAACAGGTTAGGAATTGGGCAAGGTCTGATGCTGAAACTGGTAGATCAGTGGCAACCTGTCATTCAGTGCAGGTAGGGCAGAGCCTGTTTAGCAAAAAAATAAATAATCTATGAGTTAATAAAGCCTCATACAAACATGGTCTCATTTTTGCTTTCTTGAGTAAGGCAGCTCTAAAATGCAGGTGTTTCAACCTAGCTCCGTGCTTTCTGTGGTGGTGGGGCAGCCAGCAGAACATATGGATCGTAGGGGTTGGTAATGTTCTCTAGTTGCGCCGTGATTGGCTCAGTGTTCTGCCACTCATCGGGACACTACGTCACCACAAAATCTATGGGGAGAGCTCCAAAATTCAAGCCCCTTGGGTGCTGCCATAGATTTACATTAGAAGTGCCCAACCATGAAGGCTCAAGGTCATTGGCAACAGATAAAATTACGTCAAATTACATTATATCTGCCGTAGCTTTGATTGGACTGATCATGTCAACATCATACTTTCAAAATCTTAGCTAGCAAGCTAGACAAGCAGTCATCATGAATCACGTGAATCAGGAAGTGAAAAATCTGAAATCGAGGCTCTGTTCCAGGGCCATCCTATTCAATTGCTTGAAATCTATGGATATACATGCACTTCATACGCCTTCCACTAGATGTCAACAGGCAGTGGAAGGTGGAATGGGGTGTCTAGCTTGATCTGAGGTCGAACAATGGCTCTTGGAATGACGTGACCACAATTTCCTTTGTCTACCAAGGCGCGGGAAGGACATCAGCATTGGCTTCTGAAAAGCGTTCGGTATAGACGGCTAATATCTCCGGCTTTGATTTTATTTGATACATGTGATAATATCATCGTAAAGTATGTTTTTTCAATATAGTTTTATCAGATTATTCAACGTTTATCGGGAGTTTTGGAGTTTTCCGTTCTCTGCGTTAGGTGAAGATGGACTTCTTCGCGCCACTTGGCTAGCTAAGGTTGCTAATTCGACAGGAGAAGAGGACATTTTAAAACCAAACAACGATTTATTCTGGACAAAGGACTCCTTGTACAAGATTCTGATGGAAGCTCAGCAAAAGTAGGAACCATTTATGATGTTATTTCGTATTTCTGTGGAAAATGTTTAGTCCTATTTTCCGCCCATTTTGCGGGCGCTGTCTCGCTATAACGTAAGCTGTTTGTTATGGTAAAGTTATTTTTAAAAATCTAACACGGCGATTGCATTAAGAACTAGTGTATCTTTCATTTGCTGTCCAACATGTATTTTTTAGTAAAGTTTATGATGAGTTCTTTGGTCAGATTAGGTGACTTTCCAAAATATCTCCGGATAATTTGGTGAATCGATGCTACATATTCACAACGTATAACCACGGTTTGCAGCTCAAAATATGCACATTTTCGAACAAAACATAAGTGTATTGTATAACATGATGTTATAAGACTGTCATCTGATGAAGTTGGTCAAGGTTAGTGATTAATTTTATATCTTTTGCTGGTTTTTGCGAATGCTATCTATGCGGTGAATAAATGCGGTTGTGTGTTTGACTATTGTGGTAAGCTAATATAATGCTATATTGTGTTTTCGCTGTAAAACACTTAAAAAATCTGAAATATTGGCTGGATTCACAAGATGTTTATCTTTCATTTGCTGTACACCATGTATTTTTCATAAATGTTTTATGATGAGTATTTAGTTATTTCACGTTGCTCTCTGTAATTATTCTGGCTGCTTCGGTGCTATTTGTGATTGTAGCTGCAATGTAAAACTATGATTTATACCTCAAATATGCACATTTTCGAACAAAACATAGATTTATTGTATAACATGTTATAAGACTGTCATCTGATGAAGTTGTTTCTTGGTTAGTGACTAATTATATCTCTATTTGGTCGGTTTTGTGATAGCTACCTATGCGGTAAAAAATATGCGGTTGAGTCTTTTGCTATTGTGGTTAGCTAATAGAAATACATATTGTGTTTTCGCTGTAAAACCTTTTAAAAATCGGAAATGATGGCTGGATTCACAAGATGTGTATCTTTCATTTGCTGTATTGGACTTGTGATTTCATGATATTTATATGCTAGTACTTACTTGTGGCGCTATGCTAGGCTATACTAGTCAGCTTTTTACTGATGAGGATGCTCCCGGATCAGGGATGGTGATGAAGTAGAGGTTAATGCAACCGCTGTGTCAGATTTTAAAAAAACTTTACGGAAAAAGCAAACCATGCAATAATCTGAGACGGAGCTCAGAACAATAGTCAAATTAGCCGCCATGTTGGAGTCAACAGAAACCAGAAATGACATGATAAATATTCCCTTACCTTTGATGATCTTCATCAGAATGCACTCCCAGGAATCCCAGGTGCACAATAAATGCTTGATTTGTTCGATAATGTCCGTTATTTATGTCCAATTAGCTACTTTGGTTAGCGCGTTTGGTAAACAATTCCAAAGTCACGAAGCGCGTTCACTAAAACCTGACGAAATGTCCAAAAGTTCCGTAACAGTCAGTAGAAACATGTTAAATGATGTATTAAATCAATCTTTAGAATGTTGTTAAAATAAATTTTAAATAATGTTCCAACCGGAGAATTACATTGACTTCAGATGAGCGATGGAACGGAGCTCCCTCTTATGTGAAGGCGCATGGTGAAAGAATGGTCACCTCATGGCAGTGGTGACTCATTCCTCTCTCCTTCGGCCCCCCTTCACAGTAGAGTCATCAGACAAAGTTCTACAGACTGTTGACATCTAGTGGAAGCCGTAGGAAGTGAATACTCATTCATATATCGCTGTGATTTCAATGGGATCTTGGTTGAAACTCGACCAACCTCAGAATTTCCACTTCCTGTTTGGATTTTTTCTCAGGTTTTTGCCTGCCATATGAGTTCTGTTATACTCACAGACATAATTCAAACAGTTTTAGAAACTTCAGAGTGTTTTCTATCCAATACTACTAATAATATGCATATATTAGTAACTGGGACTGAGGAGCAAGCCGTTAATTTGGGCACCTTTCATCCAAGCTACTGAATACTGCCCCTGCAGCCATAAGAAGTTACACAAGATATCCCGAATGTTTGTGATGAATATCGTGTAGCATGTGGGCAATTCCACAGTAACGGAATTATGCTGAGACTCAGATTTTTTACCCTAAAATGTATGCCAAACAAAAAACATTGATTTCAAAGTTTAATAAACCATACAACTCTATGCAGTAGCATTACTTTGAACAATTTACACAGAAAATGTCACAAAACATGTTTACTGGAAGAATTTTGCAGATGCAAAGTTCGGTAACAGAAATACGGTGAAGTCTCAACCACGTTTTCCAATAAACCCTATTAAATATATGCTCTGAATTTGACTTTGAAAAAAACGTTTTGTTATTGAACTAGTGAAGTGGATTTACACTCGGTAACAGAATTACGGTAACGGAATTACATCACGGGTCCATGATCTGTACTAAACAGAAATGCATAATTATGGATATGAATGTCTTTCTCTTCATGGTGATGTATCTTGAATAGGTACACAAAGTTAGAAATATGCAATGTCATCCTTTACATATATGGGTATTATTCTACACACTGGCTGTTATTCTAATGAGCTCCTCCCCCAAACAAGACCAAATTTGGTTGATCCAGAACAGACCCAATCTGAACCCATTATAGATGTCTATGTTACACAACTTTATTAGACATCACAGTACAGCACAGTAGAGCACAGCATTGTGCAGTACAGCACAGCACATCACAGTACAGTAGAGTACAGTACAGTAGAATATAGTATAGTACAGTATAGTTCAGTACAGTACATTAAATACAGTACAAACAGTACATTATACTGTACTCTAGTATGCTCTACTGGACTGTACTGAACCCTACTCTACTGTACTGTGCTTCACTGTACTGTGCTTTCCAAACTTGTGAAACATAGACATCTATGATTGGTTCAGATTTGGTCCGGTCATCAATCATGGACGTCTATGTTTGGGACTGGACCAAAAATCAACACCTTTGGACGTTGAAATCAAGGCGCATGTGCGTACCGATAGTTTGCATGGGGTGTGAGTAGCTCAGTTTTGTACCTGAAAAACTGTGGTTATATGTAGAAACCAGACAACAAAGTTTAAATCAATCCTCTAAAATAGATAAATCAACATATCCCCAAGCAACTGGGAAAGTGTGAGCAATCAGTTATGTACAACAGCAAACCAATCAGTTGGTAAAGCGTGGCAGCGACACGAATCCAAAAAGCCATGGCTTCCCCCAGAGGAAAAGACAAGGATCAATTTGGAGATGAAAACGAGAGTAACGAACAGTTAAAGGCTATCCAGGAAAACATCGCTAAAATGCTCTCAGTGCACACCAAAACAAACTAACTGGTACAATTTTTATTATAAAAGTAGATTTGCTCGAAAAGAAAGTAGAGGCTATCGTGTCAGACACGCACAAACAAGGTGTGCGCATGAACGAGCAACACAACATATTTGCCTTTTGGAAAACAAAGTTACAAACTTTAGAAGACAAATTGGACCAGCAAGAAAACAGAATGAGACTAAACAACATAAGAATATTGTCCTTACCAGAAAACAAGGAAGAATGAGACCTTTCCAGCTGCATGGCCAAACTGATATCAGAGGAACTTGACGTGGATATAGATCTGGTGAAATATCAACATAGGATCGCCGTGAAAAACAGAAGAATGCTAAATACCCACGTATGGTCATCTTCAAACTGTGGAACTATCAGACCAAAATAAACATTCTGAGGGCACAGGAAGAAAGGAGATCAAAATCCACGGAGGGTCCATTCGACCTGTCTGCTAGGCTGAGAAAGAGACGCAAGGAATACATTCCGATCAGACAGTCACTGGAGGAAAAAGGGATCAAGTCTCAGCTCCGCTTCCTGGCAGTGCTGTGGGTATGGAAGGGAACACAAAGGATGAAATTCACAAGCCCCCGATGAAGCCCTAATCAAGCTACAAGAAACCTTCCAGTTGAAGTAGGAGATCCCCCTGCTCTGAGAAGTCGGAAAAAACGATAAGCGCATTAGGCTACATTTTTTATTTGTGTTATTTAACCTAATTTATTTACATACAATGATGCCTAAGACCAGCTTATCGTAAGTTGAGACAGTGTCCTTTCTCCCTCCTCCCAATACAATCTATACTCTACTTTCCACAAGTAACTGTTCTTCTCTATGAAGTAATGATAGAAGTAGCCGTTGCCAATGGGCTATATGGACACTGAAACGACAATACAAAGGGGGACATATAGCATGTACTGTATGTCAATAACTGTTCTATGGATGTGGTCCCGTGTGGCTCAGTTGGTAGAGCATGGCGCTTGCAACGCCAGGGTTGTGGGTTCAATTCCCACGGGGGGACCAGGGTTCAATTCCCACGGGGGGACCAGGATGAATATGTATGAACTTTCCAATTTGTAAGTCGCTCTGGATAAGAGCGTATGCAAAATGTGCGTGCGTGTGGGAGTGTAGGTGTGTATATGTGTGTGTTTGTGTATATGAATGGGATTGTGAAGGAAGAGTGAGGGATGAAGAATGTGAATATGTGTAAGAGGGTGGGAGAGAATGGCTATGTGGATGCATAGGGTATATGTTGGGCGGGATTGAATGAGAATGTGTGAGTAAGACGATGGATGGATGTGTCTGAGTGGTAGGGAGGGTGGGAAAAGATGGGAGGTTGGTTCTGAATAAAAGCCAAAGTAATATTTGTGAAGGCCAAAACATTTATTTCTATTTTTAGAGGGAGAGAAACACTGGGCCAATTGTGCGCCACGCTATGGGACTCCCAATCACGGTCGGATGTGATACATAATAATACTTTTTGTTGTATTATTTGTTTTGTCTTTTCTGATGGATTATACTGAAATTGCAACCAATCACGGCCAACCTAACTAAGAAATACATTTGGTGATAGAATTCTCCCCCTTTCCTCCTTCTAGGAAAGTCTATTATCCAGCTACCTGCTAATAGCCATAATGGCGCTGTACAACGTGACCGTGTGTGTTTGAAAGAGTATTTTCCAGTAAGCAACAATTTGTTTACCTTCATTATTAAACTTTGTTCCAATATTTCTGTAATTCAGTGATATTTATTTCCATAGTAATTTGTTCTAAATCCATAACTAAATAAACATCGGCATTTTGAAAGAGTATTTTTATCATTATTTTATTAACGAAAGCATAAAGATGCTGATGAAGAAATACAGTACTGCACAGTATATGCTTTTATACATTTGGATAATAAAGCATTTAAAGCTTCTTCTCTGTATACATCAATGATGTCGCTCTTGCTGCTGGTGAGTCTCTGATCCACCTCTACGCAGACGACACCATTCTGTATACTTCTGGCCCTTCTTTGGACACTGTGTTAACAACCCTCCAGACGAGCCTGAATGCCATACAACTCTCCTTCCGTGGCCTCCAATTGCTCTTAAATACAAGTGCATACTACTAATACTAAATACTAAATGCACGTTCTTCAACCGATCGCTACCTGCCCGCCCGTCCAACATCACTACTCTGGATGGTTCTGACTTAGAATACAGTGGGGAGAACAAGTATTTGATACACTGCTGCTTTTGCAGGTTTTCCTACTTACAAAGCATGTAGAGGTCTGTAATTTTTTATCATAGGTACACTTCAACTGTGAGAGACGGAATCTAAAACAAAAATCCAGAAAATCACATTGTATGATTTTTAAGTAATTAATTTGCATTTTATTGCATGACATAAGTATTTGATACATCAGAAAAGCAGAACTTAATATTTGGTACAGAAACCTTTGTTTGCAATTACAGAGATCATACGTTTCCTGTAGTTCTTGACCAGGTTTGCACACACTGCAGCAGGGATTTTGGCCCACTCCTCCATATAGACCTTCTCCAGATCCTTCAGGTTTCGGGGCTGTCGCTGGGCAATACGGACTTTCAGCTCCCTCCAAAGATTTTCTATTGGGTTCAGTTCTGGAGACTGGATAGGCCACTCCAGGACCTTGAGATGCTTCTTACGGAGCCATTCCTTAGTTGCCCTGGCTGTGTGTTTCGGGTCGTTGTCATGCTGGAAGACCCAGCCACGACCCATCTTCAATGCTCTTACTGAGGAAAGGAGGTTGTTGGCCAAGATCTTGCGATACATGGCCCCATCCATCCTCCCCTCAATACGGTGCAGTCGTCCTGTCCCCTTTGCAGAAAAGCATCCCCAAACAATGATGTTTCCACCTCTATTCTTCACGGTTGGGATGGTGTTCTTGGGGTTTTACTCATCCTTCTTCTTCCTCCAAACACGGCGAGTGGAGTTTAGACCAAAAAGCTCTATTTTTGTCTCATCAGACCACATGACCTTCTCCCATTCCTCCTCTGGATCATCCAGATGGTCATTGGCAAACTTCAGACGGGCCTGGACATGCGCTGGCTTGAGCAGGGGGACCTTGCGTGCGCTACAGGATTTTAATCCATGATGGCGTAGTGTGTTACTAATGGTTTTCTTTGAGACTGTGGTCCCAGCTCTCTTCAGGTCATTGACCAGGTCCTGCCGTGTAGTTCTGGGCTGATCCCTCACCTTCCTCATGATCATTGATGCCCCACGAGGTGAGATCTTGCATGGAGCCCCAGACCGAGGGTGATTGACCATCATCTTGAACTTCTTCCATTTTCTAATAATTGCGCCAACAGTTGTTGCCTTCTCACCAAGCTGCTTGCCTATTGTCCTGTAGCCCATCCCAGCCTTGTGCAGGTCTACAATTTTATTCCTGATGTCCTTACACAGCTCTCTGGTCTTGGCCATTGTGGAGAGGTTGGAGTCTGTTTGATTGAGTGTGTGGACAGGTGTCTTTTATACAGGTAACGAGTTCAAACAGGTGCAATTAATACAGGTAATGAGTGGAGAACAGGAGGGCTTCTTAAAGAAAAACTAACAGGTCTGTGAGAGCCGGAAATCTTACTGGGTAGTAGGTGATCAAATACTTATGTCATGCAATAAAATGCAAATTAATTACTTAAAAATCATACAATGTGATTTTCTGGATTTTTGTTTTAGATTCCGTCTCTCACAGTTGAAGTGTACCTATGATAAAAAATTACAGACCTCTACATGCTTTGTAAGTAGGAAAACCTGCAAAATTGGCAGTGTATCAAATACTTGTTCTCCCCACTGTATGTGAACAACTACAAATACCTAGGTGTCTGGTTAGACTGTAAACTCTCCTTCCAGACTCACATCAAACATCTCCAATCCAAAGTTAAATCTAGAATTGGCTTCCTATTTCGCAACAAAGCATCCTTCACTCATGCTGCCAAACATACCCTTGTAAACCTGACATCCTACTGATCATCGACTTCGGCTATGTCATTTACATAATAGCCTCCAAAACTCTACTCAGCAAATTAGATGCAGTCTATCACAGTGCCATCCGTTTTGTGACCAAAGCCCCATATACTACCCACCACTGCGACCTGTACGCTCTCGTTGGCTGGCCCACGCTTCATACTTGTCGCCAAACCCACTGGCTCCAGGTCATCTACAAGACCCTGCTAGGTAAAGTCCCCCCTTATCTCAGCTCGCTGGTCACCATAGCAGCACCCACCTGTAGCACGCGCTCCAGCAGGTATATCTCTCTGGTCACCCCCAAAACCAATTCTTCCTTTGGCCTCTCCTTCCAGTTCTCTGCTGCCAATGACTGGAACGAACTACAAAAATCTCTGAAACTGGAAACACTTATCTCCCTCACTAGCTTTAATCACCAGCTGTCAGAGCAGCTCACAGATTACTGCACCTGTACATAGCCCATCTATAATTTAGCCCAAACAACTACCTCTCCCCCTACTGTATTTATTTATTTATTTTGCTCCTTTGCACCGCATTATTTCTATCTCTACTTTGCACGTTCTTCCACTGCAAATCTACCATTCCAGTGTTTTTACTTGCTATATTGTATTTACTTCGCCACCATGGCCTTTTTTTTGCCTTTACCTACCTTATCTCACCTCATTTGCTCACATTGTATATATACTTATTTTTCTACTGTTTTATTGACTGTATGTTTGTTTTACTCCATGTGTAACTCTGTGTTGTTGTACGTGTCGAACTGCTTTGCTTTATCTTGGCCAGGTCACAATTGTAAATGAGAACTTGTTCTCAACTTGCCTACCTGGTTAAATAAAGGTGAAATAAATATAAAAAGCATTTTGAAGATATAAGCCACCTGCATTTGTTTATTAGGCTATAGCAGAACAGCAGAACGGTCCGTATGGACCTTGCTGTGCCTGTGAGCAGTTGGTCAAGTTCTGTTGACAGAAGAGGAATGGAAACGTCAGGGTGAACCGACGACCTGATGAACCCGCCAGGTATGTTGACTCTGCCTGTTGGAAGTGGAGTTCCAGAGCTCACAGGTGCCTGGCATGGATTGTGACTCCATCTCGTTCCTCGCCCTCTTCAACGCGTCATCCTCTGCCTGACATTCCACCAATGCCGCCTAGCTCTGGACCAATGCATCAGCTGTCGCCCATATCTCTGCCCTCAGATAATGTTTCTCTTTCTGCTGGTCTGCCTTCAATGACTCGATCTCGGTCTTCAAAGTTTGAATCTGATCCATGTGCACCTTCATCAGATGAGCAGAATGGTACCGCCCTGAGCCCCCATCGATTACAGTGGCCTATGAACAGGTACAGTAGGCGACAATACTGTAAAGTAGGCCTAATAATGCTAAAAAGAATGCTTAAATAAATCAACTACTGGTCTTTACTGAATGCTGCACATTTTTACATTGTATTCCATATCCAGCAAGACTATTCAAGCCATCGACTCACTGATGAATGAAGATGATGAGCGATCGGCAAAGTCCATCTGTAATCTGCTGGCATCATGGCACAACATCAACATCACTCTAATCACAGTCAGAAGACAGGTGAAGAAACTTGCGTGGACTTATGGAAAGGCTCGGTAAGACATGTTTTATATATATATATCATTTTTTTCAGAACATTAGAAACTTATTTGGGATCGGTGTCCTGTCCACGGGATGGTTGAGCTTACAAAGGCTTTGCGATTAGCATGAGGTTGTAAAGTAACAAGAACATTTCCCAGGACATAGACATTTCTGACATTGTCAGAAAGCTTAAATTCTTGTTAATCTAACTGCACTGTACAATTTACAGTAGCTATTACAGTGAAAGAATACCATGCTATTGTTTGAGGAGAGTGCACAATTTTGAACATGAAAAGTTATTAATAAACAAATTAGGCACATTTGGGCGGTCTTGATACAACATTTTGAACATAAATGCAATGGTTCATTGGATCAGTCTAAACTTTGCACATACACTGCTGCCAACTGGTGGCCAAAATCTAAATTGCACCTGGGCTGGAATAATACATTATGGCCTTTCTCTTGCATTTCAAAGATGATGGGACAAAAAAACGTTATTATATTTTACCAGATCTATTGTGTTATATTCTCAAATCAAATCAAATGTATTTATAAAGCCCTTCTTACATCAGCTGATGTCACAAAGTGCTGTACAGAAACCCAGCCTAAAACCCAAAACAGCAAGCAATGCAGGTGTAGAAGCATGGTGGCTAGGAAAAACTCCCTAGAAAGGCCAGAACCTAGGAAGAAACCTAGAGAGGAACCAGGCTATGAGGGGTGGTTAGTCCTCTTCTGGCTGTGCCGGGTGGAGATCTCCTACATTCCTTTCAAATGGTACCAAGAATATGCATATCCTTGCTTCAGGGCCTGAGCTACAGGCAGTTAGATTTGGGTATGTCATTTTAGGGATAAAAAAAAGGGGGGGGCAGATCCTTAAGACGTTTTTACAATGTGTGTTCACTTGTTTTGTACTGTTCTGTAGTTTTGACCCGATGATTCGTCTGACAAACGAAGAACTTTGCGTCCTGTAGGCCCAGGCATCGATCAAAGCTGGCGAGACATTCAATGATGTCATCTTGACAGACGAATCAACCGTGGCCCTTGAGCAATTTGCTCAAAATTGCTACAGAAAAAAAGGAAAGTCAAGCAAGCCGAGTCCTAAGCATCCTCTCAAACTCCATGTTTGGGGGGCAATTTCTTGTCAGGGACCAGGCGAATATTTGATTTTTGATGGTAGGTTTGGCTATTTACAAATCAAAGGTACATAAAATGTTGTAGCCTACACTGCACGGAATGCTATGTGTTCCACAATAATTCACTGTTGCTTCCTTTTTCAGGTATCATGGCTCAAAATTTATTTGAGGAAGAAATCATCGAGAGATATGCTGGATCCTATGTCAGAGGTGTTTCTGGGACCACATCATTTCTTTCAAGGTAGGATTATAGCAATATTTTGTTATGTTTAGGCCTATGTACATGTATATTTCTAGTATTGTTGGCTGTTAGGCTTAATGTCTGCATTTGGAGAAGAAAAAAAGACAACGACCCAAAACACACTGCCACCCGGGTTTGCATTGCAAATTAGGGCATAAACTGGGTCAAGACGCCAGCAGAGTAAGTAGACCTTTATGAAGTAAAATAAAGGTAAAATAAAAAGAAACAAATAAAATACCTACAACACCTACAGTAGTCCTACAGTATATCTAAAAATGTTTTTTTAATCTCTACATGTAGGTCTCCTGATTTAAACCCGATCGAACTTGTTTGGCATCAACTGAAATCATTCATCCATATCTCTGCCAAGCCTACAAGCAAAGATGAATTGATCAAGGCCATCAAGACGGTTTGGCTAAAGAAATTGACGATACTACAATGTGTTAGGTTCTAATTCTCAGAGGAAAAACTTGATGGACACTATGAAAGCTTAAACCAAGTTTATTCTTCCCCGAGGGTCAATACAGCTCCATGTAGACAAAGACATTGTTCACACAAGCACTGATATTTAACCCTTTCTCCATGCTGAGTCTCCTCCTACACATCTGTACAAACATTGTATCTTTATTGCTTAACATGCCCCGTTGTGACCACAATGTACCGAAATCATGAACTACTCCAAATGCATATCGAGAATCAGCGTATATTGTTACATTCTCCCCTTCTGACAACCTACAGGCCTCAGCTAATTCATGTAACTCCGCCCCCTGGGCTGACACCGAAGCTGGCAGTAGACCAGCCTTCATTATTCCCCTGTCATCACACACAGCGTACCCCGTTACTCTCTTCACTTCTATGGTCATGTAACTAGAGCCATCTGTATACAATACTTGTCCCGATTCCAATGCTGCCTCTTGCAAATCAGGCCTAGGCTTTGGAGTAATCTTATCTGGGTCACATGTATGCGATTCACCCTCCCCAGGCAACGGCGTTAACGACGCTGGAGTCAAAGCACCAATCTTATGAAATTGTAGATTTTCCACATTTAACGTTATCTCCTATTTTGTCCATTTGTCCATTTGCACTAGTAACATGTTGTGCTTTCCTGCTGTTAATTATTAATAAGTGCAACATGGTTGTGAACGGAATTGCAGAATCTCCACATGAGACCTGGACGGAGTCTGAGGACAAAGTGAGGGAAATTATTTTAGAGAAATTGAGGATGGACCACAGGAAGATTGAGGTGGAGCGAGCCCACAGGACTGGAAAACCCACCACCGGCCCAGGTGACAGGCCCAGGCCGATAGTGTTCAAGTTCCTGAGGTTCAAGGACAAGGTAGCTGTTCTGGAAAGAGCCAAGAACTTGAGAAGAACGTATCTCTTCCTCAACGAGGACTATCTTGAAGCTGTGGGCCAGAAGAGGAAATAACTTATCCTGGCCATGAAAGCTGCTGGAGCCCGTGGGGACATTGCTTACATCCGCTATGACAGGCTCATTGTCCACCCTCCCTCCCAGAAGACTGGAAGGGATGAGAGAGCCAAGCCTATGGTTTCGTAGCTTCAACCCCGCAGAACACACACACACACACACACACACACACACACACACACACACACACACACACACACACACACACACACACACACACACACACACACACACACACACACACACACACACCATTTGATCAATGGACTGCTGAATGTATATTCTTTCTTTTGCTTTGTTTGCTCTTTTCCATATTATGTCTATCTCTGAGAAGCTACCCAGGAAATGGTTAAAAATAGCCCATATTAATATATGTAGCCTTATAAATAAGGTTCATGAAATCAATAACTTGCTAACATCAGATAACATTCATATATTAGCCATTTCTGAGACTCACTTAGATAATTCATTTGATGAAACAGCAGTAGCAATACAAGGATATAACATCTATAGAAGAGACAGAAATGCTTATGGGGGAGGTGTTGCTGTATATATTCCGAGCCATATCCCTGTAATGCTTAGAGAAGATCTTATGTCAAGTGTTATTGAAGTGCTCTAAAGCCTTTTCTTTTGGGGTGTTGCAATAGGCCACCAAGTGATAACAGTCAATATCTAAATGCTTGATAGTGTATATGATGTAAACAGAGAGGTCTACTTTCTTGGGTACCTGAATATTGACTGGTTTTCATCAAGCTGTCCACTCAATAGGAAGCTTCTCACTATAACCAGTGCCTGTAATCTGGTGCAGGTTATTAAACTACCTTCCAGGATTTTACCAACACTACAGGAACAAGACCACAAGTTCCAAAAACTGGGCCTAAAATAATGTATAAGAGATCATACAAAAGATTTTGCTGAGACTCTTAAGTGGATGATGTTAAAAATATTTGTTGGTCTGATGTGATTAATAAGGAGCATCCAGATGCGCACTTGATGAATTTATGAAATGTCTTCTGCCAATTATTGATAAACATGCACCTGTTAAGAAGCTGACTGTTAGAACTGTTAAGGCTCCATGGATTGATGAGGAATTGAAGAACTGTATGGTTGAAAGAGCTGGGTCAAAAGGCATGGCTAATAAGTCTGGCTGCACATCTGACTGGCTGACTTACTGCAAATTGAGAAATTATGTGACTAAACTCAACAACAAAAAATAAGAAACTGTATTATGAAGCCAAGCGCAATGATATAAAGAATGACGGGGAAAAAACGTTAAATTAAATTATGTCCAGAAAGACCAATAATTGGCAACGTGGGAAAAAATTTGCAGGAAATGCCATCAACGAACAGTGAGACATCAAATTCATGCATAAAAAAATTAATAATGAAAGAAAAGCATTGCAAGTTTGAATTTTGTAAAGTTAGTGTGGGAGAAGTGGAGAAATTATTGTTATGGATCAATAATGACAAACCTCCTGGCATTGAAAACTTAGATGGAAAGCTACTGAGGATGGTAGCTGACTCCATAGCCACTCCTATGTGTCATATATTTAATCTGAGCCTAGAGGAAAGTCTTTGTCCTCAGGCCTGGAGGACATTCAAAATAATTCCGCTACACAAGAGTGGTAAAGCGGCCTTTACTGGTTCTAACAGCAGACCTATAAACTTGCTGCCAGCTCTTAGCAAACTGTAGGACAAAAATGGTGTTAGATCAAATACAATGCTATTTCACTGTAAACAAATTAACAACAGACTTTCAACATGCTTATAGAGAAGGGCACTCAACATGTACTGCACTGACACAAATGACTGATGATTGGTTGAAAGAAATGGATAATAAGAAGATTGTGATAGCTGTACTGTTAGATTTCAGTGCAGCCTTTGATATTATTGACCATAACCGGTTGTTGAAAAAACATATTTGTTATGGCTTTTCAACCTCTGCCATATAGTGGATTCAGAGCTATCTATGTAATAGAACTCAGAGGGTTTTCTTTAATGGAAGCTTCTCTAATGTCAAACATGTAAAGTGTGGTGTACCGCAGGGCAGCTCTCTATTCCCTCTACTCTTTTCTATTTTTACCAATGACCTGCCACTGGCATTAAACAAAGCCTGCGTGTCCACGTATGCTGTATACGCATCATTTACCACAGTTAATGAAGACACTGGAACCCTTAACAAAGAGTTGCAGTCTGTTTTGGAATTGGTGACCAGTAATAAACTGGTCCTGAACATCTCTACATCTAATAGCATTGTATTTGGTACAAATCATTCCCTAAATTCTAGTCCTCAGCTGAATCTGGTAATTAATGATGTGGCTGTTGAACAAGTTGAGGAGACTAAATTACTTGACATTACCTTAGATTGTAAAAACATGGTCAAAACATATAGATTCAATGGTTGTAAAGATGGGGAGAGATCTGTCCATAATAAAGAGATGCTCTGCTTTTTTGACACCACACTCCAAAAAGCAAGTCCTGCAAGCTCTAGTTTTGTCCAGTCGTGTGGTCGTGTGCTTCAAGGAAAGACATAGTTAACCTGCAGCTTGCCCAGAATAGAGCGGCACGTCCTGATCTTTATTTGTAATCAGATATATATATATATATATATATATGATATAAATACTATGCTGACAGTCTCTCTTGGCTAAGAGTTGAGGAGAGACTGACTGTGTCACTTGTTCTTTTTATAAAAAACATGAACGTGTTAAAAATCCCAAATTGTTTGCATAGTCAACTTACACACAGCTCTGACACACACACTTACCCCACCAGACATGCCACCAGGGGTCTTTTCACAGTACCCAAATCCAGAACAAATTCAAGAAAGCGTACAGTATTATATAGAGCCATTACTAAATGGAACTCCGTTCCATCAAATATTGCTCAAATGAACAGCAAACCTGGTTTAAAAAAACAGATGAAGCAACACCTCACTGCACAACGCCTCTCCCCTATTTGACCTAGATAGTTTGTATGTATTGATATGTAGGCTACGTGTGCCTTTTTTAATAATTGTTTTATTTTTATTCTTTATAGTTATTTATTTACAGTGCCTTCAGAAAGTATTCTGACCCCTTGAGTTTTTCCACATTTTGTTAGGTTACAGCCTTATTCTAAAATGTATTAAATAGTTTTTTTCTTCATCAATCTACACACAATACCCCATAATGACATAGCAAAAACAGGTTTTTAGATTATTATTATTTTATTTTTTTAAGAAATGGAAATATTACATTTACATAAGCATTCAGACCTTTTACTCAGTGCTTTGTTGAAGCACTTTTGGAAGCGATTACAGCCTCAAGTCTTCTTGGGTATGATTCTACAAGCTTGGCACACCTGTATTTGGGGAGTTTCTCACATTCTTCCCTGCAGATCCTCTCATGCTCTGTCAGGTTGGATGGAGAGCGTTGCTAGACAGGTATTTTCAGAAGATGTTCGATCGGGTTCATGTCTGTGCTCTGGCTGGACCACTGAAGGACATTCAGAGGCTTATCCCGAAGCCACTCCTGCATTGTCTTGGCTGTGTGCTTAGGGTCGTTGTCCTGTTGGAAGGTGAACCTTCGCCCCAGTCTGAGGTCCTGCGCGCTCTGGAGCAGGATTTCATCAAGGACCTCTCAGTACTTTGCTCCGTTTATCTTTGCCTCAATCCTGACGACTAGTCTCCCAGTCCTTGCTTCTGAAAAACATCCCTCAAAGCATGATGCTGCCACCACCATGCTTCACCATAGGGATGGTACCAGGTTTCCTCCAAATGTGACTCTTGGCATTCAGGCCAAAGAGTTAAATCTTGGTTTCAATCAGACCAGAGAATCTTGTTTCTTATCGTTAGAGTCTTTAGGTGCCTTTTGGCAAACTCAAAGCAGGCTGTCATGTGTATTTTACTGAGGAGTGGCTTCCGACTGGCCGCTCTAACATAAAGGCCTGATTGGTGGAGTGCTGCATATTTTTTTTATTTCACCTTTATTTAACCAGGTAGGCTAGTTGAGAACACGTTCTCATTTACAACTGCGACCTGGCCAGGATAAAGCAAAGCAGTGCGACACAAACAACAACACAGAGTTACACATGGAATGAACAAAACATACAGTCAATAACACAATAGAAAAAAAGTCTATATACAGTGTGTGCAAATGAGGTAAGATAAGGGGGGTAAGGCAATAAATAGGTCATAGTGGTGAAATAATTACAATGTAGCAATTAAACACTGGAGTGACAGAGACTGGAGTGATAGATGTGCAGAAGATGAATGTGCAAGTAGAGATACGGGGGTGCAAAGGACCAAAATAAATAAATAACAGTATGGGGATGAGGTAGTTGGATGGCCTATTTACAGATGGGCTATGTACAGGTGCAGTGATCTGTGAGCTGCTCTGGCAGCTGGTGCTTAAAGTTAGTGAGGGAGATATGAGTCTTCAGCTTCAGTGATTTTTGCAATTCGTTCCAGTCATTGGCAGCAGAGAACTGGAAGGAAAGGCGGCCAAAGGAGGAATTGTCTTTGGGGGTGACCAGTGAGATATACCTGCTGGAGCGTGTGCTACGGGTGGATGCTCCTATGGTGACCAGTGAGCTGAGGTAAGGCAGGGCTTTACCTAGCAAAGACTTATAGATGACTTGGAGCCAGTGGGTTTGGCGACAAATATGAAGCAAGGGCCAGCCAACGAGAGCTTACAGGTCACAGTGGTGGGTAGTATATGGGGCTATGGTGACAAAACGGATGGCACTGTGATAGACTGCATCCAATTTGCTGAGTAGAGTGTTGGAGACTTTTTGTAAATGACATCGCCGAAGTCAAGAATCAGTAGGCTAGTCAGTTTTACGAGGGTATGTTTGGCAGCATGAGTGAAGGATGCATTGTTCCGAAATAGTTTCTATTCTAGATTTAACTTTGGATTGGAGATGCTTAATGTGAGTCTGGAAGGAGAGTTTACAGTCTAACCAGAAACCTAGGTATTTGTAGATGTCCACATATTAAGTCAGAACCGTCCAGAGATCTGATGCTGGACGGGCTGGCAGGGGCTGGTAGCGATCGGTTGAAGAGCATGCACTTTGTTTTACTTGCATTTAAGAGCATTTGGAGTCCACGGAAGGGGAGTTTTATGGCATTGAAGCTCATCTCAAGGTTAGTTAACACAGTGTCCAAAGAAGGGACAGTAGTATGCAGAATGGTATCGTCTGCGTAGAGGTGGATCAGAGACTCACCAGCAGCAATAGCGAGATCATTGATGTATACAGAGAAAGTCGGCCCGAGAATTGAACACTTTGGCACCCCCATAGAGACTGCCAGAGGTCCGGACAACAGGCCCTCCGATTTGACACACTGAACTCCATCTGAGAAGTAGTTGGTGAACCAGGCGAGGCAGTCATTTGAGAAACCAAGGCTGTTGAGTCTGCCGATAAGAATGTGGTGATTGACAGAGTCGAAAGCCTTGCCCAGGTCGATGAATAAAGCTGCACAGTATTGTCTCTTATCGATGGAGGTTATGATATCGTTTAGGACCTTGAGCGTGGCTGAGGTGCACCCATGACCAGCTCGGAAACCAGTTTGCATAGTGACGAAGGTACGGTGGGATTCAAAATGGTCGGTGATCTGTTTGTTCACTTGGCTTTCGAAGACCTTAGAAAGGCAGGGTAGGATAGATATAGGTCTGTAGCATTTTGGGTCTAGAGTGTCTCCCCCTTTGAAGAGGGGGATGACTGCCGCAGCTTTCCAATCTTTGGGGATCTCAGACGATACAAAAGAGAGGTTGAACAGGCTAGTAATAGGGGTTTGCAACATTTTTGGCTGATAATTTTAGAAAGAGAGGGTCCAGATTGTCTAGTCCTGCTGATTTGTAGGGGTCTAGATTTTGCCGCTCTTTCAGGACATCAGCTATCTGGATTTGGGTGAAGGAGGAATTGGAGAGGCTTGGGCAAGTTGCTGTGGGGGGTGCAGGGCTGTTGACCAGGGTAGGGGTGGCCAGGTGGAAAACATGGCCAGCCGTAGAAAAATGCGTATTGAAATTCTCAATTATCGTGGATTTATCGGTGGTGACAGTGTTTCCTAGCTTCAGTGCAGTGGGCAGCTGGGAGGAGGTGCTCTTATTCTCCATGGACTTTACAGTGTCACAGATCTTTTTGGAGTTTGTGCTGCAGGATGTAAATTTCTGTTTGAAAAAGCTAGCCTTAGCTTTCCTAACTGCCTGTGTATATTGGTTCCTAACTTTCCTGAAAAGTTGCGTATCGCGGGGGCTATTCGATTCTAATGCAGTACGCCACAGGATGTTTTTGTGTTGGTCAAGGGCAGTCAGGTCTGGAGTGAACCACGGGCTATATCTGTTCCTGGTTCTACATTTTTTGAACGGGGCATGCTTATTTAAGATTGTGAGGAAAGCACTTTTAAAGAATAACCAGGCATCTTCTACTGATGGAATGAGGTCAATATCATTCATACCGGGGTTGTCCTCCTGGAAAGTTCTCCCATCTCCACAGAGGAACTTTAGATCTCTGTCAGAGTGACCATCGGTTTCTTGGTCACCTCCCTGACCAAGGCCCTTCACCCCCGTTTGCTCAGTTTGGCCGGGTGGCAAGCTCTAGGAAGAGTCTTTGGCGGTTCCAAACGTCTTCCATTTAAGAATGATGGAGGCCACTGTGTTCTTGGGGACCTTCAATGCTGCAGCCATATGTTGATACCCTTCCCCAGATCTTTGCTTCGACATAATCCTGTCTCTGAGCTCTACGGACAATTCCTTCGACCTCATGGCTTGGTTTTTGCTTTGACATGTACTGTCAACTGCGGGACCTTATATAGACAGGTGTGTGCCTTTCCAAATCATGTCCAATCTGTTTAACTTCTTAAGGCTAGGGGACAGTATTCAGAAGTTTGGATGACTGTGAAACTGCCCGTAACTCAGGCCCAGAAGCTAGGAAATGCATATGGTATTATTGGATAGAAAACACTCTCAAGTTTCTAAAAACTGTTAAAATAATGTCTGTGAGTATAACAGAACTGATATGGCAGGCGAAAACCCGAGGACAAACCATCCAGAAAAACAAATTCAGCCCACCATTGATTACTATGGCTGTCATTTTTAATATGAAAGAAATACCTCCCAGATTGCAGTTCCTAGGGCTTCCACTAGATGTCAACAGTCTTTAGAAAGAGTTTCAGGCTTGTTTTTGGAAAAATTAGCTAGAATTTGTAGTTTTTCTAAGTGGCTCCCACTTTGTTGTTTATCTCCAATAATGACAATAACTATTCTCCATCTTAAATTTGATAGTTTATTTACGTGTTAGGCTACCTGAGGTTTGATTAGAAACGTTGTTTGACTTGTTTGGAGAAGTTTATTGGTAACTTTTGGGATTCATTTTGTATACATTTTGAAGGAGGGAAACCGGTGGATTATTGAATGAAGCGCGCCAGCTAAACTGAGTTTTTGGGGATATAATGAAGGACTTTATCGAACAAAACGACCATTTGTGATGTAGCTGGGACCTTTTGCAGTGCCAACAGAAGAAGATCTTCAAAGGTAAGTGATTTATTTTATCGCTATTTCTGACTTTCGTGCGCATCTGCCTGGTTGGAAAATGTTATTAATGCTTTTGTGTGCTGGGCGCTGTCATCAGATAATCGCATGGTGTGCTTTCGCCGTAAAGCCTTTTTGAAATCTGACACAGCGGCTGGATTAACAGGTGTGCCTTGTTAAAAGTTAATTTGTGGAATTTATTTCCTTAATGTGTTTGATTCAATCAGTTGTGTTGTGACAAGGTATGAGGGGTATACAGAAGATAGCCCTATTTGCTAGAAGACCAAGTCAATATTATGTCAAGAACACTCAAATAACCAAAGAGAAACGACAGTCCGTCATGACTTTAAGAATTGAAGGTCAGTCAATGCTGAACATTACAAGAACTTTGAAAGTTTATTCAAGTGCAGTCACAAAAACCATCAAGCGCTATGATGAAATTGGCTCTCATGAGGACCGCCACAGGAATGGAAGACCCGGAGTTAGCTCTGCTGCAGAGGATAAGTTCATTAGAGTTACCAGCCTCAGAAATTGCAGCCCAAATAAATGCTTCACAGAGTTCAAGTAACAGACACATCTCAACATCAACTGTTCTTAGGAGACTTTTTGAATCAGGCCTTCATGGTCGAATTGCGCCTAAGAAACCACTTAGGAGAGTGCTGAAGAGTGATGGAGTGCTGCATCAGATGACCTGGCCTCCACAATCACCCAGCATCAACCCAATTGAGATGGTTTGGGATGAGTTGGATCGCAGAGTGAAGGAAAAGCAGCCAACAAGTGCTCAGCATATGTGGGAACTCCTTCAAGACTGGTGGAAAAGCATTCCAGGTGAATCTGGTTGAGAGAATGCCAAGAGTGTGAAAAGCTGTCATCAAGGCAAAGGGTGGCTATTTGAAGAATCTCAAATATAAAATATATTTTGATTTGTTTAACACTTTTTTTTTACTACATGATTCCATATGTGTTATTTCATAGTTGTGATGTCTTCACTATTATTCTACAATGTAGAAAATAGTACAAATAAAGAAAAACCCTTGAATGAGTACATGTTCTCAAACTTTTGTCCGGTAGTGTATGTCAATGGTGCCCAGCTGTCAATGAATTTAGAAGGTGAGATGATGATAAAAATGATTTCACAGTCCAGATCCGTCTACAGTTGTATGATATTCAGACACAATGCGAGCCAGAATACCTCCTGAGGTGGTAAGGAAGATCTGACCACAATCAGACCACGATGCCTCAATCGTCTACACCTGTCTGAAAATGTTGGTGGTCATGGGTCCTTTTACATGGAAATGACTATGTGTAACCAGCTTAACTTGACAAAGAGACTTTATTTGCCATTTGTCCCACAGAGAAAGTATTACATGATTCCATATGTGTTGTTTCATATTTGTGATGTCTTCACTATTATTCTACAATGTAGAAAATAGTACAAATAAAGAAAAACCCTTGAATGAGTAGGTGTTCTAAAACTTTTGACCGATATTGTATGTCAATGGTATTATATTAGAAAGTGCTTTTTATGCCCTCTGGCATTTACTATCCATCTAATTTTCTACATGACTACTATCCAACCGCATACGAATTAGGCAGGAGTGATATCTTTTGCACAAATTGGATATCTGCTCAGGTGGTGATTGGAGGATGTAGATGTTATGTTAAAGTAATGAAATGTCTTATGAATGGTATATATTCTATGCGACTGTAAGTGGAGGGATCCACATGTGATCAAGGGGGCAACAGGTTATTTTGATCTATAATGTCTGATTACTGAGATAACTAACCTGTTGCCAAGCGTGTGTGTGTGTGTTGTTATTTAGATTGTGTGTATAGTGTCCAATAGAGCTATTTTAGTCCCCAACAGTGAAGACTTCACTAGCAGTCAACAACAGGGATACCTTCCTTAATAATTGGTCATGATAACCTGCTGTACAGAGGCAATTTTATCATATAAATCTTGGTGGGGTAAAAAAAAAAAAAATGGGATGCATGCCAGCAAAGCCATTACACAACACAACCCTAAACAATACATTAATAGCACTATAACGGTGACAAACGGTGTCCACAAACTGTTAGGGCCTACATAAAGCTGTCCCAACAGCAGCCCCAACATCTTGCCACTGCTACACCTGGCTATCAGCGGAGCCTTGTCTGGCAACGAAACACCTTATTTTCTGCCTTTTAATAAATATGTCTGACTAGCTTTAACAAATGTGGTTTCTAATGACTATTGAGATGTACAAACTATGGCATAAGGGGACAACAAGCGGATAAGAGGCAATCCGTAATTTCGATTAGACATTATGGAGCAGGCGACGATGGACGTAGTCAATATAACTATTTATTTGGCACTTTTGAAATGTACAGCGACAGAACTCAGAACATAGGCCATTCTTACAGTGTTCTCCCTGTACACCAAGTCAGAACCGTAGGATAAATAAAGGGGGCATATAAGCAGACAATGAAAGCTCTTACAATATTCAATGATAAAATTTCTCTAAAACAGGTTATAGGCTACATATGCATCACCAAGTCAGAACAGTAGGCGAAATTGAGAGGGGTAAATAGACCAAATGATTCGGCTGCTGCACATGGGCTACTAACATCTTACTACACAACATACACTTAGTATTACTTTCTTAGCTACAGTATACATATCTCCCTGGCATATTACATCATTTTTGCAGCAGCATACAATACATTTTTGGACTCACCTTGTTGTGCTGTGCTCACTTGAACAGGAAGTTGGCGCGGCGGTCCTTTATGGGCAAATTTTGTCATAAAAGTCTGGCATTCTCTGGATTTATGGTGCTTTCAAAACAATTGGGAACTCTGATAAAAACAAGGTTGAATCATGATGACGTCAATAATCTTCAGGTCGTAGCACCAAGAAAGAGGCCGGATTCAATTCTGAGTTGTTGAACTCACTGAAGTCAAGTTTTCGCAGTTCCGAGTTAACTGTTGTTTTGAGCACGGTTGAATGTTTATCATTTTAAACTTGGAAAAGAGCCCCTTAATCCTAGAATTGGGACCACACAGCCACTGTCACTAATTCCTTCCAAACCACTCGTTGTTGAATTTGCGATTTCCAACTTGTTGTGTAATGTTTATGTCCAATGGCCGATGAGCACCAATTCATTTTATCTATAATTTCTCTTCATTATTTCTCTTCATATGACAAAGATTAAAAAGGATTTGCCAGTAGATTGTCGACTTGATTCATGATGATGACTGCTAGCTAATATTTTGAAAGTATGATGTTGACATGATCAGTCCAATCAAAGCTACTGTACATATAACGTAATTTGATGTCATTTTATCTGTGGCCAATGACCTAGAGCCTTCTTGGATGGGCACATCTAATGTAACTCTATGGCAGCACCCAAAGGGCAACATTTTTCGAGGTCTACCCTTAGACTTGGTGGTAACGTAGTGTCCCCATGAGTGACAAAACACTGAGACAATCATGGCGCAACGCTCTGTATTTTCTGCTGGCTTGCCCCACCACCACAGAAAGCACTGAGCTAGGCTGAAACACCTGCATTTTGGAGCTCCCATACTCAAGAAAACAAAAAAGAGACCATGCGGGCTTTATTAACTCAATGATATATATGTGACACGTTTTAATGCCCAATTTCTTTATTTTCTTTTAATACTTATTTAGCTAAAAATGTGGGGCTCAATGTGCCTTGAATGACGAGTGGTCACTGCTGCTATATGATAACCTGCTGTATGAAACATTTAGCTTACCATAATCAGCCATAGATAATTACTGTTATTATTACCCTAATCATAATCAATCAAATGTATTTATGTAGCTCTTTTTACATCAGCAGATATACAAAAACCCAGCCTAAAACCCCAAACAGCAAGCAATGCAGATGTAGGCGAATTACATGGGCATCCAGCTCCAATACTCTCTGTAACAGACAAAAGGACATACAGATGAGTAAATATGGTATGTCTGAAGTACTGGAAGTAGTGTTGCATACATACCTCTACAAAGTCATGTCGCATATTCTTGACTCTGTCAGAGTTTCTCTCAAATGGCACCTTGTAAAGTTGTTTCATCGTCACTCGGTGCCGTTGGAGGATGCGTTGTATGGTCGACAGGCTTACAGCATTGATTTTGTTAAATATGGTGTCATTATTCAAGATATGCTCTCTTATCTCTCGAATCCTAATTGCATTGTTGGCCAAAACCATATTTGTAATTGCAGTCTCTTGTACATCTGTAAACAAGCGTCCTCGTCCTCCATGATGTCTTTGCCTTTCCACTCTGTACAGAATTCAAACACAGTATGTGTTCAGCATAGGAACTGTAAACAATGTACAAAAGAAGGTAGTACAGCATAATAACCAACCTCATTCATTCAATACAGTGCAGTAAATGGATGGCTTAGAGTTACAAATGTTTATGCAATACTATGCAGTCATACGTATTTCACAGTACATTACTGTAATGCTAAAATAGTCATTAGATAGTTGCATACCTGTTCTCATTTCTGAAGGTTCGAATTATGGACGCCACTGTAAATCGACTCAAGTTGGGCTGGACTCTCAGTCCAGCCTCTCTCATGGTCAAACCGTGGTTGATCACAGTGTTGCCCTAATCTCATCAGAGATGGCTCTCCTTCCTTCTCTTCTTTGCCCTCGTCCTCTTCTTCCTCTTCCTCTCCCTCCTACTCCTCTTGCTCTCTGTCCATTGTTGGCATCCATTGTTCAAAACAGGTAATCTGACATTTGACCTATTTATAGGCCTGTACTACAGTAAAGCAGTGATTGGTTATTGATCAGTTAAGCTATTAGTGTTTGCACATGTGAGGAGTGTGTGTGTGACCTTGTGAATAAGTGTAGCATTTTGATTGGTTGTGTTTGGAAAAGGAAAGCAAGTCACTTCCTGTTAGATTTTTGTGTTTTAGGTAGAGAATTGTGTGTAGTGTTTTGAAAAAAGTGTTTTATGCAATTGACAACTGAGTCAAAGGCTGAGAAATAGCTTATGGTTTTGGATATTTGGTGCGTAGTTTTGCACTTTGAGTGAGAGGTTTCAAAAATCGTGTGACATGAAAAGATTTTGTGTGTAAGCAGTTGGAAAAAACTGTAATAGAAGTGCTGCTTATGTGACCATGGACATTGTATGTAAGTATGTACCTTGACATGTATAGAGAGGGGAGAGCTAGAGGAGGGGAGGTGGTTTTAAGACCCTGAGGCAATGCCTCCAGCTCCAGCTCTTCTATAAGTCTGAGAGAGATGTACTGGAAAGTCACCCCAGGTACAGAGAGTGGGTGTGTTGTGTGTTGTTATTATGACCCTGACCTTAATGAGTCCAGGCCAGGCTTAAGCAATGCAGCCACCTATTGGATTCCTTTCATAATGGAATATCTCCTCACATTTATGCATTCACCGTGACACACAGAGAGGTGAGGGGGTGGAGGGGAGTAGGAGGGGAGATGGCTTTAAGAGCCTGAGGCTTTGAGCTCCAACACAGGTGTCTATATATGTGTGTGTGTGTGTGTGTGTGTGTGTGTGTGTGTGTGTGTGTGTGTGTGTGTGTGTGTGTGTGTGTGTGTGTGTGTGTGTGTGTGTGTGTGTGTGTGTGTGTGTGTGTGTGTGTGTGTGTGAGTGTGTGAGAGCATGTATGAGAGAGTCATTAGTTGGATTAGTAGGCCTGACTGATCTAATGTCATCCACAAGTCCCTCAGGTAGACGTAGAGAGACACTCCTCACAGTCCCTCAGGAACAGGACTGATTTAGGATGGGACTCACATCCATGCACACAAACACACACACAGGCACTTAACCTGAGTGATGCTGCCATTAATGGCTTCAAGAGGTTCCTCTCCTCTCCTGTCATCTATTCTTAACGGAACATAGGCTGTGTCTCTAATGGCACTCTATTCTCTATAGTGCACTACTTTGATCACCAGGGTAGGGTACAGTACTGTCCATGAAGAGAAATCAGTGCATCATCTACCAGGGGTGGGCAACTCCAGTCCTCGAGGGCCTGATTGGTGTCACTTTTTCTCCATCCCTAGCAAACACAGCTGATTAATCAAATTGCATTCTAAACTGAAGATCATGAATAGGTGATTATTGGAGTCAGATGTGTTGGCTGGGGCAAAACTGACACCAATCAGGCCCTCGAGGACTGGAATTGCCCACCCCTTATCTAGACAATATTATGGCAAATTCGCTAGAAAATATGTTTATTTTGATAATGGTTCAACATTCACAAATAACTTTTTTTTATATTGAACAAAATATTAAAGTAAAAAATCTATCCAAAATAAACTGACATTCACAAACAGAAACAATACACTGCAAAAACAAAACACAAAAACATGCCTACACTTGCCCACAATCACACACAAAAACACAAACGCGACATGCGCACAACCACAACCAATCAGAAATTTGGAAACCCCCGAGCCCCGACCGGCACGCAAGCGCGGCACAAGTAGCCGTCACTTCCACTTAAGCACCACACTCCCCGAGATGGTCCACATATGGCCTCCAAACTCTGTCATATAAGTCTGGTTTTTGTTTGACTTCATAGTATATAGAAACCTAGTGTCACGACTTCCACCGAAGGTGGCTCCTCTCCCTGTTCGGGCAGCGCTCGGCGGTCATCGTAGCCGGTCTACTAGCTGCCCCGATCCCTTTTCCTTTTCGTTTGGTTTTGTCTGTCTTGTTGTTCACCTGTGTCGAGTTTAGGTTAATTGTGGGGTATTTAATCTCGCCCTACCCTCTAGGTTTTGTGCGGGATTGTTTGCGTATCTGTCATTTGTTTGGGTTGCGTTTGGTTTGTTCTGTTGAACAGGTGTTTTTGTGGTCCTGTTGTGGTCCTGTGCCTGTTTTTTATTGGACTTGTAAATAAACGCCCTTCCTGCAATTCTCACTCTCCTGCGCCTGACTCCACACCCACCTCTCCTAGGGAGAACCTGACACCTAGTGGGATGTAACTAGATAGTTCAGTCCTCCAGTTTGTTATTGAGTGTGAATATGAGGCGTTTCCAATTGATGGCTATACAAATTTTTGCAGCAATTAGACCTAGATTAGAACACTTTCTCTAATATTGATCACCAATATTAACATTTCCCAACAGACAAAATCGTGGAGATGGATGGATATAAATTCCTAGCCACAATGAAATAATAGCACATACAGTACCAGTGAAAAGTTTGGATTTTCTATATTTTTACTATTTTCTACATTGTAGAATATCAGTGAAGACATCAAAACAATGATATAACACATATGGAATCATGTAGTAACCATTTTATATTTGAGATCCTTCAAAGTAGCCACCCTTTGCCTTGATGACAGCTTTGCACACTCTTGGGATTCTCTCAACCAGCTTCACCTGGAATGCTTTAACAACATTCTTGAAGGAGTTCTCACATATGCTGAGCACTTGTTGGCTGCTTTTCCTTCACTCTGCGGTCCAACTCATCCCAAACCATCTCAATTGGGTTGAGGTTGGGTGATTGTGGAGGCCAGGTCATCTGATGCAGCACTCCATCACTCTCGTTCTTGGTAAAATAGCCCTTACCCAGACTGGAGGTGTGTTGGGTCATTGTCCTGTTGAGAAACAAATGATAATCCCACTAAACGCAAACCGGATGGACTGGCCTATTGCTGCAGAATGCTGTGGTAGCCATGCCGGTTAAGTTTGCCTTGAATTCTATATAAATCACTGACAGTGTCACCAGCAAAGCACCCCTACACCATCACACCTCCTTCTACATGCTTCATGGTTGGAACTACACATGTAGAGAGATCCTCTGTTCACCTACTCTGCGTCTCACAAAGACAAAGCGGTTGGAACCAAAAATCTAAAATTTGGACTCATCAGACCAAAGGACAGATTTCCACCGGTCTAATGTCCATTGCTCGTGTTTTCTTGGCACAACCCAGTCTCTTTTTATTATTGGTGTCCTTTAGTAGTGGTTTCTTTACAGAAATTTGACCATGAAGGCCTGATTCACGTCTTCTTTGAACAGTTGATGTTGAGATGTGTCTGTTACTTGAACTCTGTGAAGCATTTATTTGGGCTGCAATTTCTGAGGCTGGTAAATCTAATGAACTTATCCTCTGCAGCAGATGTAACTATGGGTCTCACTTTACTGTGGAGATCCTCATGAGAGCCAGTTTCATCATAGCGCTTGATGGTTTTTGCGACTGCACTTGAAGAAACGGTCAAAGTTCTTGAAATGTTCCGCATTGACTGACCTTCATGTCTTAAAGTAATGATGGACTGTTGTTTCTCTTTGCTTATTTGAGCTGTTCTTCCCATAATATGGACTTGGTCTTTTACCAAATAGAACTATCTTCTGTATACCACCGCTACCTTGTCACAACACAACTGATTGGCTCAAACGCATTAAGAAGGAAAGGAAATGCATTCCAGGTGACTACCTCATGAAGCTGGTTGAGGGAATGCCAAACGTGTTCAAAGCTGTCATCAAGGCAAAGGGTGGCTACTTGTTTAACCTTTTATGGCTGCAAGCCCGAGGTCGGTACACTTATGACAACATCCAGCTCAATTGCAGGGCGCGAAATTCAAAATCTATTTTTTTTAAATATTTAAGTCCAATACAGCATTTGAAAGATAAAGATCTTGTGAAACCAGCCAACGTGTCCGATTTTTAAAATGTTTTACAGCAAAAACACCACGTATATTTATGTTAGTTCACCACCAAATACAAAAGAGGACAGACATTTTTCACAGCACAGGTAGCATGCACAAAGCCAACCTAACTAACCAAGATCCAACCAAACAAACCTAGAAACAACTTCCTCAGATGACAGTCCTATAACATGTTACACAATAAATCTATATTTTGTTCGAAAAATGTGCATATTTGAGCTATAAATCAGTTTTACATTGATGCTACCATCATAGCTACAGTCAGAAATAGCACGGGAGTAGCCAGAGTAAATACAGACACCAACGTCAACTACCTAATTACTCATCATAAAACATTTCAGAAAAATATATGGTGTATAGCAAAATGAAAGACAAAGATCTTGTGAATACAGACAATATTTCCGATTTTTTAAGTGTTTTACAGCGAAAACACAATATATCGTTATATTAGCTTACTGCAATGGCTAACACACAACAGCATTGATTCCAAGTAATCGGTAGCGATAGCACAGCTCGACAGATATATGAAATAGCATCCCAAATTGGGTCCTTATCTTTGTTGATCTTCCATCAGAATGTTGTAAAGGGGTCCATTGTCCAGAACCTTCTTTGTTTGGATCCAGAACGAACTATTTCCCTCTTGAATTAGCAAGCACACTGGCCGTGCGGCGCTAACCTCTCCTTCTTGAAAAAATTCTTCCAACGAATCACGTCTAAAGTCCCGAATAAATTTCAATAATATAATTAAACTATATTGAAAAAACATACTTTAGGATGATATTGTGACATGTATCAAGTAAAATCGAAGCCAGAGATCATATTCACCTATAACGACGGTTTTCCAGGAGGCAATTCCAGGTCCAACTTCGCGCCTTCGAAACAAAACATAATGGCGGACCTCTCACTCAAAGATGATGTATTCAATCCCTGAACGAGATATTCAAGTCATTTCTGCTCTCACTTCCGCATGACACCCAAGGGAAGGCGTATGATGTGTTTCTATAGTCCCAAGTGACATGCCCTTTTATAGACAAGCTCTTGAAGAGAGACCTCGCATTTGGAAATCTCACTTCCGGATAGGAAATGGGCTGCAGAAAGAGTTCTGGTTCACTTAGAGAAATAATTCAAACGGTTTAAGAAACTAGAGAGTGTTTTCTATCCAATAGTAATGATAATATGCATATTGTACGAGCAAGAATTGAGTAGGAGGCCGTTTGAAATGGCCACCTCTTTCCAGGTTACTCAGTGCTGCCCCTTGCAGCCATAACAGGTTAACACTTTTTTGGTTACACCATGATTCAATGTGTTATTTCATAGTTTTGATGTCTTCACTATCATTCTACAATGTAGAAAATGGTACAAATATTTAGTAAAACAAACCTTGAATGAGTAGGGGTATACAAACTTTTGACTGGTACTGTACATTCGTGGAGGCTCCTCAGAGGAGAAAGGGGAGGATCATCCTCCTCAATGAATTTCGTAAAAATAAAAATAGTGGGGGGAAGAAAAAAAAAACGATACTAAATATATAGTTGGTTAAAACACACTCTTTTGCAATGAAGGTCTACAGTAGCCTCAGCAGCACTCTGTAAGGTAGCTCCATGATGTAGCCAGAGGCTAGCTTCTGTCCTCCTCTGGGTATGTTGACTTCAATACAAAACCTAGGAGGCTCATGGTTCTCACTCCCTTCCATAGACGTACACAGTAATTATGACAACATCCGGAGAATGTCCTCCAACCTATCAGAGTTCTTGTAGCATGAACTGACGGGTTGTCGACCCAATCAAAGAATCAGAGAATTAATCTAGTACTGAAAGCATAAGCTACAGCTAGCTAGCACTGCACTGCATAACATGTGGTGAGTTGTTGACTCAAAGATAGTGTTGTGTCTTTGACATCATTAAAGTGAAGACTTATTTTATCAAATCAATTCTCTGTAATTATTATTACGTGATTAAACTAATCATGTAAATGTAAATAATGAGGAAGTCGGGGCACCAAAGAAAATCTTCAGATTACAAAGTTATAATTTTCCTAATATAACTTTTCAGATATTTTAATATCTGATCCGTTAGTCTTCTAATTAATGAATCATTCTTTACCTCACGTTAGTCTCATTCCAAACGTCGTAAATGGTTGGTTATCTGCACAAACCCAGCCTTCACTATGAATCATCCATACATCAATTGTTTTAATCATTTATTTACTAACTAACTAAATAATCACAGAAATGCATAAACAAACAACAATATATATGGTTACAAGGAAATTATAAGGAAAGTGGGTGCGGACTGAGAAGGCCGGGAAAGACAAGAGACACTACAAAGTTGATAATTATAATAATTGAAATGCTAATCCTTTGCACATGAACGCTCACTCATTCGGGAATAATTGCAATCAATATATATATTTACGTTAAGTGTGTCGTCATAATCTCTGTTGGAGTCGTCCGTCTTTCTGTTGAAAAGTTCATCTGATCTTCTCTTTGCGTCCCTGGAGTCTTTTGTGGTTAGAATGGATACTTCAGAGTCCCATTCAGAAATGTTCTTATAGAATAGATGTTTCGGCGGTTGTCGGTCTTCGCATACAGTCAACATAAATTCTAGCTGCAGACTAGTAATTAGTATCAAAAATTTGCTCTTATTCTGTCGGTATCGATAGTCTCAGAGTTTAACCATTTCCACCAGTGT
Source organism: Salvelinus namaycush (assembly GCF_016432855.1). Taxonomy (NCBI): domain Eukaryota; kingdom Metazoa; phylum Chordata; class Actinopteri; order Salmoniformes; family Salmonidae; genus Salvelinus; species Salvelinus namaycush. Next base: position 25,537,260 of record NC_052330.1, on the reverse strand, counting down.
AGCCAATGCTCCACGTGGTTTGGTTAGGAATTCAACAACCGAGGAACGCATGGTCTCTACTCAAACCTTAGCCCTCTCGGTAATCGAGGTACGCATGGTCTGCAGATGATTTCTCTAGGTGGGGTTTTATTCGGAACAGCAGAAAAGGCTGTTCCATGATGCCAGATCAATGTCTGTGCTCATGGGGCGGGCCAATTACTTAGATAACTTTAAAGGGAATTGGATTCTCTTTCATTAAACAGTTTAAAATCACATTACATAATTTCACAAATAGTTTAATCTTTACTCATTCATTTTATACAATAATTAAATACACATCTCATAACGGAGGCTCCTGTATAAACAGAATTATGGTAATGTGGCTGTATTGTCTCTCAATGAGGTCACAAACATTAAACAAAATGGACCGGTCGTAGCTGGATTCTCCACCGACCGTTTACGCTTTCTCCAAAACATGGACATTGTTCAGTTCTCAAGTTCTGTGATGTAGAAGAAGTTCCTTTGTTCTCTCTATGAACCCACTCTCTATACTGCATGACCGGGGGGGAAGAGAGTGCTCTAGGAATTTACGACCTGAGATAACAGAACCTGGGTGTAAGAGGGAGAGAGAGGGGGAAGGCACTCGCTATACCCAAAGAGGGCCACGTCATGACAATAGAGAAAGTCAATAGTTTAACAGTTTTGAACAAATTCATTTCTTCAAAAATGGAGAAGCAAGAGAGAGAGAGATTGAGACCTATATTTTGTCATTTTACTTTCACTTTCACTGTAACGTTATGCGCTGAGAGACGGGAAGCAAGTTCAGGGAGTGAGTGTTTTAATAAAATAATCAGAACATAATACAAAACAAGAAACACTAACAGCACACAGACATGAAACAGAAACAGAAACAATGACGCCCGGGGAAGGAACCAAAGGGAGTGACATACAGTTGAAGTCGGAAGTTTACATACACCTTAGCCAGATACTTTTAAACTCAGTTTTTCACAATTCCTGACATTTAATCCAAGTAATCATTCCCTGTCTTATGTCAGTTAGGATCACCACTTTATTTTAAGAATGTGAAATGTCAGAATAATAGTAGAGAGAATTATTTATTTCAGCTTCTATTTCTTTCATCACATTCCCAGTGGGTCAGAAGTTTACATACACTCAATTAGTATTTGGTAGCATTGCCTTTAAATTGTTTAACTTGGGTCAAACGTTTCAGGTAGCCTTCCACAAGCTTCCCACAATAAGTTGGGTGAATTTTGGCCCATTCCTCCTAACAGAGCTGGTGGAACTGATTCAGGTTTGTAGGCCTCCTTGCTCGCACATGCTTTTTCAGTTCTGCCCCCACATTTTCTATAGGATTGAGGTCAGGGCTTTGTGATGGCCACCCCAATACCTTGACTTTGTTGTCAATTTAGTGTATGTCAATTTAGTGTATGTAAACTTCTGACCCACTGGAATTGTGATACAGTGAATTATAAATGAAATAATCTGTCTGTAAACAATTGTTGGAAAAATTATCTGTGTCATGCACAAAGTAGATATCCTAACCGACTTTCCAAAACTATAGTTTGTTAACAAGAAATTTGTGGAGTGGTTGAAAAATGAGTTTTAATGACTCCAACCTAAGTGTATGTAAACTTCCGACTTCAACTGTATATAGGGAAGGTAATCAGGGAAGTGATGGAGTCCATGCGCAGGTGTGCGTAACGATGGTGACAGGTATGCACCATAATGAGCAGCCTGGTGACCTAGAGGACAGAGAGGGAGCACACGTGATGTTCACTTACTTAGATAGCACATGCAGCTAGCTAGTTTAGCCTACTCAAACACCCGGCTCAAACAAAGGGATGCAATGTTAGCTAGCTGGCTATGACTATCCAACACAACACTGGAACTCTTCCAAGTCAAGATAAGTGTTTGGTTTTACTAATTTATTGCCACTGGGGCCCGCCGGTGTAACTGCTAAACTGCTTACTGACTGTACACTGTACTGCATGATTGTAGCAGGTTTACTAATGCGTTAGTTCTATTGGCTATGTTGACTATGATGTTACTTTAGCTCATATGGTAACAACGATGTAGGCTGTGTGTAGCGGTTATGATATGGTTTGGCTTGGAAAGGTGTTTTCGCCTGGTCACATATAGCAGATGTGTTGTACATTGAAGTCAACAAGCGAAGGAAAAAGGTAAGAGGTGGAGAGGGCATAGATGCAAGAAGGAATACAACGTGGCTGCTATGAAAGGGACCTGTGCTTGTGTGATCAGGCGTGTATTCATTCTGCCGATTCTGTTGAAAAACTTTTCTTAAATGGAAGCAAACAGAATGAAACAGGATTAACATACAGTACCTGAATGTGTTGCAACTGTTGAACTTATGATTACACCCTATATCAGCTAGATGCAGGCAAGAGTGTGCAAGGCGGTATTGAATGTGTCACTGTCTGTCATCTCAAATTTCTCTCTCAACCTGTGTGCAACTACGTTGTAAACTTTCATTCATAGGCTATTATGTAGCAACCTCATGATGGGTATAGGGAAAATTTTAGCATCATGTCGTAGCCAAAACATGTCGTACCCAAAACATGTTGTAGCCAAAAATCTTATATTGAACTGGGTGAATGGAATATGAATGACACTCATTCAATATGCTGTAATATGAATAAGGCCATGCTCATGAAAAAAAATGCCCCTGACTGCCACTGACATACAATGCTTTTCCCCTCGTCAATCTACACACAATACCCCATTAGGACAAAGCAAAAACAGGTTTTTAGAAATGTTTGCAAATGTATAAAAAATATAGAACTGAAATAACACATTTACATAAATATTCAGACCTTTTATTCAGTACTTTGTTGAAGCACGTTTGACAGTGATTGCATCCTCGAGACTTCTTGGGTATGACGCTACAAGCTTGGCACGCCTATATTTGGGGAGTTTCTACCATTCTTCTCTGCAGATCCTCTCAATCAATCAGACAAATGTATTTATAAAGCCCTTTTTACATCAGCAGATGTCACAAAATGCTATACAGAATCCCAGCTTAAAACCCCAAACAGGCAGGAACCTAGGAAGAAACCAGGCTCTGAGGGGTGGCCAGTCCTCTTCTGGCTGTGCGGGTTAAGGATTATAAGAGTACATGGCCATTTAAGGCCAGATTGTTGTTCAAGATGTTCAAATGTTCATAGATGACCAGAATGGTCAAATAATAATCACAGTGGTTGTAGAGGGTGCAACAGGTCAGTACCTCAGGAGTAAATGTCAGAGGTCGAGACAGCAGGTGTGAGAGAGAGAGAGAGAGAGAGAGAGAGAGAGAGAGAGAGAGAGAGAGAGAGAGAGAGAGAGAGAGAGAGAGAGAGAGAGAGAGAGAGAGAGAGAGAGAGAGAGAGAGAGAGAGAGAGAGAGAGAGAGAGAGAGAGAGAGAGATTTGGAGCTGTACCTTAGTTACTGTTGAAAACAGCAGGTCCTGGACAAGGTAGCACGTCTGATGAACAGGTCAAGGTTCCCTAGCCGCAGGCAGAACAGTTAAAACTGGACCAGCAGGACGACCAGGTGGACTGGGGACAGCCAGGAGTCATCAGGGCAGGTAGTCCTGAGGGATGATCCTAGGGCTCAGGTCCTCTGGGAGGGGAGGGAGAGAGAATTAGAGGGAGCATATTTAAATTCACACAGGACACCAGATAAGACAGGAGAATTACACCAGATATAACAACTGACCCTAGCCCCCCAGTACATAGACTATTGCAGCATAGATACTGGAGACTGTGGTGTGGGGGCTGTGCTTTGGCAGAGACAGGGGTGGGTCGGGGGACACTGTGGCCCCGTCCGACGATATCCCCAGACAGGGCTAACCAGGCAGGATATGGCCCCGCCCACTTTGCCAAAGCACAGCCCCCCACACCACTAGAGGGATATCAACAGACCACCAACTTACTTCCCTGAGACAAGGCTGAGTATAGCCCACAAAGATCTCCTCCACCGCACAGGCCTGGGGGGGCGCAAAACCAGACAGGAAGATCACGTCTGTGACTCAACCCCTCTCCTAGGGATAGCATGAAGAGCACTAGTAAGCCAGGGACTCAGACCCCGTAATAGGGTCAGAGGCAGAGAATCCCAGTGGAGAGAGGGGAGCCGGCCAGGCAGAGACAGCAAGGCAGTTCGTCGCTCCAGTGTCTTGCCATTCACCATCGCAACTCTGGGCCAGACTACACTCAATCATAGGACCTACTGAAGAGATGAGTCTGCATCAATGATGACTTTTCTTTTTTTGTAATGAGACCAGTGTTTAAATAAATTTGTTGTGGCCCAAAGGAGTAAGTAGAACCCTTCAGGGATTTGACAGTATTCCAGAATTTAGCCATGTTCCCATTGCAATCCAAAGAGCGGTTACATAATAATCAGATTCGGCCTTTCTGATTAGTTTTACACAATGATTCCTCAGTTGCTTAAAAGCTTGCCAGTCCAGGCCTAGGCATGTGTTCTTGTTCTTGACCCAAGCATCAACTCTTTTATGAATGACTTCTGATAATTCCGGAGTGTACCAGGCATTCGATCTAGCTTTAACCCTTAATTTTCGGAAGGGAGCATGATTATCCACAATAGTGTGGAAGACATCTGCAAAAAGGCTCAAAGCTAAATCAGGTTCAGGGATAGCTGAAATACAAGCAATGTCACTAAAATAAAGAAAATGTTTAAAAAAAACTGTTCACTGATGTTTTTATAGTTCCTCTTTGTGATGACATGAGGCTAGGATTGTTGTTTTCTCACATCTCTAACACAAACGACGGGTCAGTGGTCACTAATGTCTTGGGCGAAGACACCAGTATTAGGGCAAAAGTAAATACATTTAAAAAGAATTGGGAGTAAAAGCAACGGGGGAAAAAGTACTGTGTGCTTACATTTTCAGGTTCTTAGGCTGTATGACATTTGATCCCTCCCAGTCTTTTTTCACATATGGGCCGTTTAAATTCTTTCCATCCACCCAGGCCTTTGGAGCCTATCGGCTGGGGAGCATTCGCAAATAATTGTCCAGATCATAGCAATCATCATGTTGTCCTGTTCATTTGTCAGTTTGTTACTTGAACATTTAGATCATGGCTATAGCCTACCAATGAATTGGTTGTCATTTAAGCTGCATAACCAATAGTCATTAAAGTGTTATTCATTTAGACAGATCTCCTGAGTGGTGCTGTGATTGTATTTTCAAAAAGCGTGTTTCAGTAGCCTAAACAGTCAAGTATTCCAGTGCCCCATCTGTCGTACATTGTCTGTTGAGAGGCTGTCCTGTAGTCTATACAGTTCATTCATTGCCATTTCCACCGTTGTCCTTGTCCAGGAATCAGGTATCTTCTTTGCTGATTTTAGTGGGATGTCTCTTTCCTTCCATTTGACCTGCAGCTGTGTGGGGTATACCACAGAAAACGGGATTTGTTTTTCCAATAGCTTTTTTATTTAATTCAATGTGCATTGAAATGAAACCAATTTACAATGTTTTATTGAGTTATCAATATCATGCTGAAGTCCGAACTCGATCTTACTTTATCTTATCTAACTCCTGTGTATTTAGAGTTAAAGGTAACGTGATATTTTTTGGCCCACATTAATTTACTCAGACGAAGAACCTCTGCCAGAGGCATATACTCTTCATATTTCTTTTATCTGGAAATTATATTAGGCTCAAAATGGGATCCTTGTCAGATCCTATCAGACCTGTTTTCTTGTCTATTACTGATGACCTCAAATACTCCCAATCAAACAAAACTGAATGTGCTCGCCATTCATTGGCACAACAAAAGACCCATTGAGAAAAGATTCACAGTTTATACAACCTTGATGTTTTCCTGTTGGTAAACAGAGGTTTCTTCTCAATGGTCCAATCGCCATGACAGCTTGAGGAATCTAGGTCTGATCTTCAGTTAACCATCTGTGTTGTCTGAAAATTAAACGGTTAACTCTCTATGGCTCATCGTATTGCTCTATCGTGTGCTAACTTTATGTAATCTCTTTCACTAAACCATTACACGGGTCTGGGCATTGAAGGTATGTTGGAATCACGTGGAGACCATGTTGACCAAATCAATTTCTCTCCGGAGGGATTCATGTGCTTTTTGAATGCCTAATAATTTAGTGTTTACCCAGACAAGAAAATAACCAATGTTAGCCTGGTGGGATTGTTGGGTCTGGTCTGGGTGTTGGGACTTTCCCTCTTTGTCTCTCTCTCCCCTCTCTCTAGCTATATTGTCCATTGTGGGGAACCTGCTGGTGCTTATTATGGCATTTAAGCACTCATCTCACATGAAGCCCCCGGAGCTGCTGAGTGTCAACCTGGCGGTGACAGACCTGGGAGCTGCTGTCGCCATGTACCCTCTGGCTGTGGCCTCGGCCTGGAACCACCACTGGCTGGGAGGAGACACCACATGCATCTACTACGGCCTGGTAGGCTTCTTCTTTGGCACGGCCAGCATAATGACCATGACCGTGATGGCTGTGGTGCGTTTCGTCGTCTCCCTCAGCCTCCAGTCTCCCAGTGAGTACATAGAGCATGTGGAGCAGGAGTACCACAGGGAATGATGTTAGGACCATTGGAATTTGTGTGTGTTTGAGTCAGTTTGTGTATAGGCTGTGTGAGTGAGTGAGTGATACCACCACTTGTCATCATAGGAACATTTTGGAAAGTAATTGTGGATGTTTGGAATAAAAAACACACAAACAAGGAAGCATTTACAAAAGTGGTGTGTGGTTAGGGGCCCCAACTGATTTCTCAATGCCCACGCAGCATTTAAACCTGAAAAATACCTCTTGTTTTTGAAGAGTACAACCCAGAAATAGCAACAGATAAACTATATAAAGCTCCTCAAATTATTTTCTCACTCTCACACTACAGAGATCCGGGAAAATGTCTAAAATCCGGACCTTGAGGTCAGAAGTGTAATATATACCACTTAGCAGACGCTTTTATCCAGAGCAACTTACAGTAAGTGAGTGCTTACATGTTTGGTATGCGTATGTGATCCCTCCAGGACTTGAGCTCATGGCCTTTCCATTGCTAGTGTTCTTACCAGCTGAGCCACACAGGAAGTACTGCTCTCCCACTAAACCTCTTAGTGACCAACTGTCTGTGTGTGTTTCCCTAGAGGAGAAGATCAGCCGGAGGAACGTGAAGCTGCTGTGTTTGTGGACGTGGCTCTATGCCCTGCTGTGGGCCTGCTTCCCTCTCCTGGGCTGGGGCCGGTACGGTCCAGAGCCCTTCGGCCTTTCTTGCACCCTGGCCTGGGGAGAGATGAAGGAACAAGGCTTCTCCTTCGTCATCTCCGTCTTCTCCTTCAACTTGCTGGGGCCCTCCTTCATCATCCTCTGTTGCTACTTTGGCATTGCCTTGAAGCTGTACATTACCTACAAGTCCCTCGACCACAGCAAAAATATCCCAAACATCATCAAGATGCACCGCCGCCTTCTCATAGTGAGTGACTTGCTGGCTTGGAGTTGAATTCCTATAGAGTTGTTTTTGTCACACCATCTTAATTTAAATATATTTTTTAAAGGACTAGAATATGGACATTATACAGGCCTATTTACACATACTTTTAACTTTATACGTTATATATACTGACCAAAATATAAATGCAACATGCAACAGTTACAGTTCATATCAGGAAATCAGTCAATTGAAATAAATAAATGATTCTCTAATCTATGGAATTCAGATGACTGGGAATGCAGATATGTGTCTGTTGGTCACCGATATCTTTTTTTTAAAAGGTAGGGGCGTGGATCAGAAAACCAGTCAGTATCTGGTATGACCACCATTTGCCTCATGCAGTGGGATTCATCTCCTAGAGTTGATCAGGCTGTTGATTGTGGCCTGTGGAATGTTATTCCACTCCTCTTCAATGGCTGTGCGAAGTTGCTGGATATTGGCGGGAACTGGAACACGATGTCGTACACGTCGATCCAAAGAAACATGTGTGACATGTCTAGTGATTATGCAGGCCATGGAAGAACTGGAACATTTTTAGCTTCCAGGAATTGTGTACAGATCCTTGCAACATGGGTCCGTGCATTATTATGCTGAAACATGAGTTGATGGCGGCGGATGAATGGCACGACAATGGGCCTCAGGATCTCGTCACAGTATCTCTGTGCATTCAAATTGCCATCGATAAAATGCAATTGTGTTTGTTGTTCGTAACTTATGCCTGCCTGCTCTCTAATAATGATGGAGAGAATGTATGGTTCTTTAATAATGGGGCACAAGTTGAAAATTCACTGAGACCAAACGATCGCCTGAACTATTTCCAGATTGTTAGAGAATGTTTCACAATAGGGTTTTTAATGTATTTGGAAACGGTCTCAGCTAGTTTAGAACAGAGTAAGGCAGCTAAGGAGGTGGGGCCACAGGATGAAATCCCCAAGGTCAACCATTTCAGGCCTGTAACATCCGGGATTTCTGTCATCCAATATAGAACGATTCTTATATTAGCTGCCCAGTAATAATATTGAAAAAGTTTGAAAGTGCTAGACCACCCTGGGGGCGAGATCTCTGCAATACGCTCTTACGTATTCAAGGTTTTTTCTTGTTCCAGATAAAAGCAGATATCAGTTTATCTATGGAGATAAAAAAAATATTTTGTCAGAAAGATAGGAATACATTGAAATAAGTATAAAAACATAGGTAATACATTCATTTTAACAGTGTTATTTCCTATGCCCTAAGAAAGAGAAAGTAAATCCCACCGTTCAAAATCCTGTTTCAGGGACAGTGTCCAAATCAGATTTTAACTGAAGATATGGATTCAACAACAATGTTTCAACTGCATGGTCTTCAAAGTATATTTAACTAGTTTGCTTTCTACCCTCTGTTTCAGATAGTTTTCTCTGCCTGCCCATTTTCACAGTGTTTCTTCTATCTTACAGATAGCAGTCCTGATCAGCCTGGGCTTCATCTTATCATGGGCTCCATACGGTTTGGTGAGCCTGGTGTCTGTTGTCAGGGGCAGTGAGTTCATCCCCCCTGAGGTGACCATGCTGCCCTGCCTGTTTGCCAAGTCCTCCACTCTTTACAACCCCCTGATCTACTATATCTTCAGCAAGACCTTTAAGCAGGAGGTGAAGCAGCTGTGTGGTAGATCCAACGCATGTCATGCTTCCAGCGCCAGGAACAACATCACGGACAACGCCATCTACCTGGTGTGTGACGGCAGCCGGACGGAGAAGGGGGAGAAGGTGGTGGCCACGGTGGTTGGGAGGACCACTGAGGATAAGTTGTCCTCTGGGAAGAGCCGGGAGATGGAGACCAGGTTAAACTCATTCGACAGCCAATAGGAAGGCCTCGGGGAGGGAGGGGGTAAGGGGTATAGTGTATGATGTCCTTTCTCATGACAATCTTATCATTCCTCATCCAGTCAGGGTCTAAATGACCATAAAAGTTCACCATTGAACTTGGTGAACTCTACCCGTGGGTGTCGGTGATGAGATGAGGTTTCACAGAATGCTGAATTGACGAAAACTTTTAGAGACAATGGTGAACTTTTATAATAATTTAGACCCTGAGGAATTATAGATTGTCATGAGAGAGGACATCATACAGTATATCATTTGAAACGAGCTAAGACCAATGTCTATGATTTTATTGTTATACGCCTGAATCAATTGCTGTTGGCATGAAAATAGTTTTTACATAAAGACAAGTTATACTTTAATAAGCACAACTGGTGTGTGCAACATAACTTGCAGGGTAATATCAAATCCTGTATTGATGGTTAAATGAAAGAGGGCGTGTTTGCACTACTGTATCTTAACTCAATGGATGTGAGTGAAAAATGGCAACCAATGAGAGGATTTCTGGACTGGTTCCCAAGCCAATTGGCTGCCAGGATGAAGAGGATTGACAATATGCTATAGCCAATAGGGAATCATAGACCGTATACGGTTTGAATGGACGGAGCGTACAGTAGTTGGGCTGTTTTCTTTAGATAAACACAGCTACCATTGATCAATGCAGAGGAAGGAAGTGACCGTATTCCCATGGAGGAGAGGATGGATGGAGACACTAAGCCTGGGTCCACCCTATCCCCTATGTAGAGCCATATGGGCCCTGGTCAAAAGTAGTGCCCTGCACTAAAGAGGGAATACACTGTTAGTGCTCAGGACTGATCCAATGAGGAGAGGATGGAGAAATGGATGCTTCTAGTGCTCAGGACTGATCCCATGAGGAGAGGAGAGGATGGAGAAACGGATGCTTCTAGTGCTCAGGACTGATCCCATGAGGAGAAGAGAGGATGGAGAAACGGATGCTTCTAGTGCTCAGGACTCATCCCATGAGGAGAAGAGAGGATGGAGAAACAGATGCTTCTAGTGCTCAGGACTGATCCCATGAGGAGAAGAGAGGATGGAGAAACGGATGCTTCTAGTGCTCAGGACTGATCCCATGAGGAGAGGAGAGGATGGAGAAACGGATGCTTCTAGTGCTCAGGACTGATCCCATGAGGAGAGGAGAGGATGGAGAAACGGATGCTTCTAGTGCTCAGGACTGATCCCATGAGGAGAGGAGAGGATGGAGAAACGGATGCTTCTAGTGCTCAGGACTGATCCCATGAGGAGAGGAGAGGATGGAGAAACGGATGCTTCTAGTGCTCAGGATGGATCCCAGCCCAGCCTCAAAGGTCACACGCCAGCCACTAAGGGGGTTGAAAAGTCATAGTTGAGGTCGGACGGAATCTGAATTTGTGACGGAGGAATTGGGTGTCTGTTCATATTAACTTTTAATTCTGTTTAATATTCCCATGGCCACATAGCTTGGCAAACCCACTTTACCATGACTGTAATTCCTTTTGGATAAAAGCGTCTGCTAAATGGCATATATTCTATATAATACTGTATTATTATATTTGTCTTGAGACTTAGCAGGCACTCTTATCTAAATAGGATGCTAGCATGCTAAGTAGCAGTCAGCTAGGACTGCGAGCAGAGCCTGCTGAGGCTCCTCTGGGTGGGCAACCACGGATTGATGATGGGGATTTCATGCATCTAGTTGACCCGGCTATGCCATAGACTGTACACTAATCTCATAGGTGATGCATCTGGGTTCCTACAGATCTATACGTAGTTTAGGAGCTCCATGCTTCATGAAGATAAGATATACAGTACATAACCTATTTCCCATGTATTGTGGGGGGCGGGGGGGCAATATGACCCTATATGACCCCAAATAATGTTGTCATGCTTGTCATGCAACCATGGTATGTATAGTTTGGAACCTTATTGTGAATACAGTCCTGTGGTATTGAGCAGATCTGGTTTTTGGAATGTAGTTATTATGTAAGCGTCTTCATGGATTATTCATTTCTGCTATCACTGGTTTGTCAATGTCCTCACCCCCGGTGTTGTCTTAAGTGTTGCATACTAAATAACTTCCCTCTTTGTACTCTTTAAAGCAATGTTTGAAAAATACAATTACATTATTGTCAGGGAACCAAAAGTTTAAATGTATAGGCCTGTCACAATTATTTGATCATATCTCTAAACCTTCACGGAAGAAATACATGTTAATATATATATATATAGATTAAAAAATATTATAACACTCTTTGATCTTATAACACTCTTTGTTTGTTATTATATAATTTTGCCCCCTCACATGTTCCTCAATGTTACAAAAGACCACTTTACACCGATTCAGTTGTCAGACTGAGTGCAGTTGTCTGCTTTTAAAGGGCAGGGTACAGTATAATAATTTGATGGGTGCTTATATTTGTGCTATTTCACACATGTACAATTGTTTATTAACATGCACTTTTGAATTGGAAATGTGAGACACCCTCAGGGAGTGGGGTCAATCATTTTAGAGGGGCTCCCGAGTGGTGCAGCGGTCTAAGGCACTGCATCTCAGTGCAAGAGGTGTCACTACAGTACCTGTATCACATACAGCTGTGATTGGGAGTTCCATAGGGCGGCACACAATTGGCCCAGTGTCGTCCGGGGTAGGCTGTCATTGTAAATAAGAATTTGTTCTTAACTGACTTGCCTAGTTAAATAAAAAATATATATTTTTAAATGACATTATGAACAGCAACCCTGGAGCAATTAAGGTTAAGTGCCTTGCTCAAGGGCACATCAACAGATTTTTCACCTTGTCAGGTCAGGGATTTGAACTAGTGACCTTTCAGTTACTGGTTCAACACTCTAACCGCTAGGCTACCTGCCACCCCAGTGTTTTGCAGTTGGGGACAGAACTAGAGAGGGTTGAGGAGGAGGCTTGAAGCGCTGGGCATCTTGTTATGACATGCATTATCTGAATTAGGTCCACAGAATTATACCTAGGAGGAGCGGCTTCTATGAAGGAACTTTGAATGTCTTTTGAGCTAGCTAGCTAACAAGCTTGTCTGTGCAGAGCGGCACAAGATTTAAAAACTCGTTTTACTTTTTTGTAGTTAATAAATCCAACATGAAACGTGGTAACTATGCCTATAGTATCCTTAACTAACATTGAAAAAGTGAATACATTTTTCTCTAGCTAATTAAAAATCTCTCTTCCTATCTTCTGAATCAAGATTGTAACTTCAGTACAGTAGCTTATGCTTCGGAGGGGGGAGGGGCAGGTAGCCTAAACACGCACACACATTGGCAAAGATTTTCAGCTTTGCAGGCAGACACTGAAGTAAGTTTCTGAGTGACAGAGTGAGGGCTTTGCATAGGTGCTTTGTTCATTTTTTTTGTGGGACTAGAAAATAAAATAACATTATTAACCAGTTCCAATGCATTAAAAAAAAAAAACGTTTCGGTTCCTTGAAAAATGTTATTTTCCAGGACCAACCCCTGATAAAATCCCTGTTATACAGTTATGTTACTGTTTCTGAAAGCCCATAAAAACTGTTTCAGATGTGGACATTTTAATCACCTACAGTAGCATCACTATAAGTCATGTTTTGAACTGATAAAGGACACAATTCACATCCCCAAAACCATCTTTGAGTTTTGCAACTCAAGTAAAGATCACTTTGACACACATGAAGTACACATTGTAGAACAGGTGTTTAAATCAGTGAAGAAAAATGAAGAACTTTGGTTGAAGTGACTCCAGCACACTGTACTTGCAAACCAACATTTATTGACTAAGGGCTGTATTCAATCCATAATGCTGAAGATCAGCATTGTAGCACGGTTGAAATGTAAAGGTAATTTTCAACTGAGCTGATGCAGCGTTTACCTTGAATGCAGTTTCTGCCAACGTGGAAACATTGCCTTTAAATTTCAATCACGCTGTAATGTCGAATAGCTGATTATGAAAAAGCAATACCTAATTAATACATTTGTATTATTTATTATTGATGTTTGCAGAAGTACCCCCTACCATTCTATTTCTGGGTAGGTCCCATCTCAGTCAAACTATAGAAGATAAGCAAATTCTCATTGTATTGTAGAATAATGGTTGATTCTTGCCTTGGCCCGCAACAATGTTTACAGATGGCTCGTTGCGCAAGCTTCCGTAACAGAGGTTTCCCGTCAACAGAGGCATATCCAATATCCCTAGGAACAATAATTTAGATTCATCGAGTTGAATGTGTCCTTTGCTATCAAATAAGTATTTAAAACACATTTTTATCCAGGGTCTCCCATTTGCGCAAGCTTCCGTAACAGAGGTTTCCCGTCAACAGAGGCATATCCAATATCCCTAGGAACAATAATTTAGATTCATCGAGTTGAATGTGTCCTTTGCTATCAAATAAGTATTTAAAACACATTTTTATCCAGGGTCTCCCATTTTCCACCTGTTGAAATGGGAGATTACATAGTAGCCTGCTCTTGCGTGGTCTAGACAATGGCTGCACAGAGGCGGAAAATGGGAGATTACATAGTAGCCTGCTCTTGCGTGGTCTAGACAATGGCTGCACAGAGGCGGAAAATGGGAGATGTGTTTCAAAGGACACATTCAACCTGACAAATCGTAAGTATTGTTGCTAGAGATATTGGATGTGCCTCTGTTGCGGGTAAACTTTATTTTTGTGAAACCAAATAATGTAGGTTTGGTTGATAAAGGACGCCAGGCTACAGAAGCCTCAACTACTAGTCATCTGTAAACAATGGGTTGTTGCAGGACAAAGCAAGCTTGATTCATGAAAGCATGGGAGACTTATTACAATTATTCCGTTTCCTTATAGCATCGCTATGGTTGACTCCCTTACTGCAAAGCCATTACAAAAACCTGTCAAACTGTTGTCTTCAATTGTGTGGAATGTGACGTTCTGTTTGACTGCAAACCACTTGTATCCCCTATAATGCCCACGTTTGATTTAAAAAAAACAATTGCTGACAAGAATCTAGACACAAGCAGTGTTTAAACTTTCAAACGCCAGACTACGTCCAAATTTAAAGGTAGACTCAGAGAAAAACGGTGCAACGAGCAGTACCGCAAATATTGAGATGAGTGCGCTGCAAGACTTCGCTCTCTCAGTCACACACAGTATCTGCGCATATGCACGGGTTCACGTCACACGGTTCACATTGTGGCAGCCACGTGACCAAAACAGCGGAGAAGTTGAGCCTCAATCTTCAATGCTATTAGTTGACCCACTATGCTGTTTACTTTCTACATCATTTCGCTGTCTACCTTTACCTACAAAACATGGATAATATGCTTATAAGGGTTGCGGTGTACAGTAAATCATTGATGCTCCTACAGAGACAGACAATGATACAGCGAGAGGAGGACAGTCAATTTATTGATCAATTATTGGCTCAGTGTGGGCCGTACTGATTATATTTCCAATATTATCATCTAATATTATTTAATGGACAAAGTTAATGGTTCATAACACCTCTAGCTGATCATCATTGATGCTCTGAATATAATGGTTAGAAAAGTATTTATTCAGACAGGCAGATTGGTTGATATTTGCATAATTGATGCAGAAGCAATTCAAACAGTCATTTATTTCAATCTGTTGTGTTTCTCTGATGTAGCTTTCTGTTCATTTTACTGCTCAACGCAAATGATCAGAAATACAATTTTCATTACAGAAAAATAAAACACTGGTGTTGGCACCATCATTTTGTGGAGTGATGATTATTCTTTCTGACCAAGGACATTCTTTGTCTCTAACATATATTTTCAATCAAATACATTCTGTTTCCATTTGAAAAATGTATAAAACATAAAAAATATATATTGTAACTACACACACGCGCAAGGTTTCTTTAATTGATACAGCTACTTCTTCTCTTCTTTAAAAAAAAACTGAAACCCATTTATTTTAGAACCTCTTTTCTGTCATGCCTACAAAGATTTTAAAAAGCGAGATCAGATTGAAGTTTCAGAAGGCACATTTTTCACTTGACAGAACCATTTTAACAATTGAAGGTTGTCTCTATAACTGTTGACACGGATGTATGTCTACCTCTCACTAGCCACAATCCTCTGGATGGCGTACGTCAGAGACCGGACTAAAATAGAAGGGAAAAAATATCGTAAAACGACAGTTGCAATATTTAATTGGGAGCATATGTGCTATTCTCCACGGCCGCCATGTGTCTGGCAAGCAAGACTACATTGGTGCCAACTGTAGAGGAATTATGGGAAAGTGCTAATTGGTGTGATTAATTTTGATTTTTAATTTGGTGAGAAGCTCATTCATTTAATCAAGAAGTGCCATTGACATGTTTCAGGAAGACAAAAACAGGAGCCAACATTACTGAGATAAAAATGCCTGGAGAGGCTCAATTAAATGGATATGGAATACTGTATAACTGAAAACTGCTCTTTAACTCTTTAAGAGAAACAGTCACACAAAATGGAAAAGATGGGGGAAATATTTCAGTCTTTGGAGAAGAAGTGACGTCATCCTCACACTCAACCATTATTACTGTCAAAGATTATGGCTATACTGACAAGATACATACATGTCTCTCTGCCCTAACAATGGGAGTCGTTGTCCACAAAGTGGCATGGCGGGCAGTCTTGTGTAGCTCCCACGTACCCTTTCTTTGGATTGGTGGATACATCTCAGTATTGTAAACCTATTTTGAATATTCAATCAAATAAACCTCACATAGAAAATAAGCCATTAACTTTTATGTTGACCAAATTCCACACTTTCACATTGACCTCCATACAAAAACTCCTTGCATGTTGGTTGAAACAATGAAAAACGCCACCTGCTGGATGGAGACAGATTTTCTGCCGAGTTGGGCCTCTCTCTTCCTCTATTACTGTCGCTGAGCTTTTGAAGAAAAACCCTGTTACTTTTCTATCACGGCTAGTCAATAAAAAGTATCTTGAAGTGACTGAAAGCATCTTGTCTTGTCTTGCTGAAGACATTACCATCCATTATTTAGTGATCTGGATGTGTCCAAGCAATGACATGGCAAGGTTTCACACGGCTGTTGAGCTGGCTGACTGGGGAGAGTAGCAGTTCAAATTCACACAGAGGAAGATGATTGTCACTCTCTCCAACAGCCACTTCCCAACTGTCACGTTCCTCTCACTGGCTATCCCCTCAGCCTTGCATGCCACATAAACGTGCTACGTTTCATCTCAATGTGAAATCTATAACAATCAACAACACTTTCTGTGGGAAAATGGGTTTATCCGACACTGTTCATCTCAGGCTTATGAAGTGAGGGTGTGTTTAGGGTGACTGAAGTCATCTTACAAGGACAGACTTAAAGGGGCAAATTATACATAGCACTGTCACTGCTTTTATGGCAGATCAGCAATGTAGGCAATGTATGGCTTGATACAGATTTTGTGACAGCAAATTCCTGAAGAAGAGAGAAAAATCCACAAGGAGAGGAATCCACGATAGACTATTAAGATGGAGCCACCGTGTCATGGAGAGGAATCCACTATAGACTATTGAGATGCAGCCATAATGTCATGGAGAGGAATCCACTGTAGACTATTGAGATGGAGCCGTAGTGTCATGGAGACTGCAGCCATTTCTTTCAAATAAAAACAGTCACCTTCAGAGCAGAGAAATCCCCCCCATCATGCGGCTCTCATGCTGTTCTCCTCTCAGGCCCTGCGTGGAGGAATACATAGCATGGAAATCATAATGAGAGGAAGCACCCTGGTCTCACACTGGGTAGTCATGCTGCTCTGACTAGAACAACAGGCATTATATACTGTAAGACCCCTTTTGCAACACTCACTCATCTATCTTACTCCTCACACAACCGTCACCCCTTAACCATTCTTCACAATTTACCCCCTCCCGTATCTCACCCCGTCATTAATTAGGCCTCAAACACTCCTGACCCCTCACTCCATTCAGCTGTAACCTATCTCACTCTCCTCCACCATGGCTCTTTTACCAGGAAGAGCCAGATTTATCATGTAAAGGCAGATCAATACCAAGACAGCCTCTGAGAATGTGGCAACAAATGGCTGCTAATAGGAATATCGACTGTTTAAAACATTAAGACATGCATGACTGGTGCCGTGAATGAAACATATTTTATATAAGGAAAGCCCCATGACTCCCTCACCCATTTATCCACCACCCTCACCCAACATTCACTCCTCCTTCCCTCAACCATCACCCACTCCTGTCATTCTCAACCTTCATAACCCTCCCATCCCCTCCTTCGCTCAGCTGTCAACTGAAGGCAATTTTGCAGTCTCACCATGAATTTCCTCGCTCTCCTCTACCATCCTCCAGTCTCACCCTGTCAGCCAGCCAGCCAACTAGAAGAGACAGATTTATCATGTGAAGGCAGATCAATACCAAGACAGCACCTGAGAACGTGGCATCAAATGGCTGGTATTAGGAATATTGACTGTTGTAAGCTTTCCTAAGCTTTTCATAAGACATGCTTCACTGGCCACGGCTTCATGGGAGGATTTACTTTACATTACTATCAGGGCTTTTGTCAACACCAAGCAGTCAATATAATTAGGAATTTGTTCTTAATGGATTCAGCTGGATAAACAAAGGTTAAATAATTGTATTTATTTTTAAAACACAGTTCTAATCCTGCATATAATTACACTAGAGATAAAGAAAGAAAAAGAGTGAGTGTGTGTATGAGAGAGAGAAAGACCACAACACAGATAAAAGGGAGAGCCTCAGCTTAAAGTTAAACACTTTATTATTTCATTCATTACCCACGTCAGTGAACCTCAGGGCAGAATCACATGTAGAAAAATACACTTGTCTATGATAGCTATCTGTGATAGACGGACTCCAGGCATGAATAGATGTAGAGGAAAACATCCTTGGACAAAATACACAACCATTCTGCTACTGTGGCCCTGTACAGAAATAACCCCTCGCTCCTACCTCCTAGGTACTTGAAATGAATGGGTAGGAATAACCAATATTCTAGTAGCTCCGCCTCCACCTCACACTCTGATAATAGTTGATTCCAAAATGTTCAGATCAAGTTACAGAAGTGCCTTGGGGTACCGAGTATATGGGTTAGTGGTCATCCCTAAGGGCTAGGTGTTGTTTCTGGATGGTGATTGACTGTGGCTTAGTGGGGATGGACAGAGAGAAAGAAAGAGCTGTTGAGCTTTCTGTTGTTGAGAGCAGAGACGTGAGCTTACGCAAGTCAACCGCAGTCAGCTGGTATAATCAGTCTCCATAGCACTCAACTCTTATTCCAATAAGCCAGTTGAAAGCTCCAGCAGATGGGTTTTTTAATAAGATAAAGATAATACAAAAGACTGTACATCAAGGCAAAAGGCTATCTGACTAAATGCGTAATGTAGCCAGCAACGGTCCACTATGTATTATGTCTGATCTGATCTGCTTGAGCAAACCTCTGACCTTCCATCATCAGTTAGAGTCTCCAACTTGAGAGCTTGAGAACAGAGAATCAGGAAAATCTCTAACCCATTGTGACACAATGAGTGATTTAAGTATGTAGTCAGAGCTGCTCTTGCGTTTCTCCAGTTATGATTCGTTCCGGTTTCCATGATCTATATTGAATTTAGTCATTACTATTTGTCTGAGGGCAAGTTCTGGAGATAAAGGGTCTGTTAGGATTCACAATGTCACACATGATAACGAAGAGCGAAAGTAAAAATAGTTATGAGAGCAGTAGCGGTGCGTGGGTAAAATCACTGGGGGAGCCAAGCCTGGGGAAAAAAGCCAAATTACAACCTATTGTATGTGTTGTGATAATTGTGTTGTTTGCTCTGTAACCTGTTAGTTCATATGCCTTGGCACCATGATATATAGGCCTAAGGCTGAGACAATAAGACACAGCGGCATCACAAAACCGGAGAGCGACATATGTCAGGTGGAGTCCACAAAGCATATCGCATGTGACAAACTGTTACAGGACCTACAGCATGGTCAATCAAGTTAATGTTTCCGACATCTTTAGACTACTAAACAACTATTGATTTAGAACACCGGAGAGTTACACAAGTCGCACGAAAACAGGAGCTGCCTCCACCATTCCAGCACCATTTCAACATCAAATCACCTATGCTTAGTCAATTACAGTGACAACTGTAAAAGATTACAAAAACGATTTATTCCAATCACTGTAAGCTACACTATAGAGCGCATTCGGGAAGTATTCAGACTCCTTGACTTTTTTCACCTTTTGTTAAATTACAGCCTTATTGGATTAAATCGTTTTTTAAATAGTTGTTTGCGTAACCAGAACGTAACCATTCAGAACCTTTACTCAGTACTTTGTTGAAGCACATTTGGCAGCGATTACAGCCTCGAGTCTTCTTGGGTATGACGCTACAAGCTTGGCACACCTGCATTTGGGGAGTGTCTCCCATTCTTCTCTGCAGATTCTCTCAAGCTCTGTCAGGTTGGATGGGGAGCGTTGCTGCACAGCTATTTTCAGGTCTCTCCAGAGATGTTCGATTGGGTTCAAGTCCGGGCTCAGGCTGGGCCACTCAAGGACATTCAGAGACTTGTCCCGAAGCCACTCCTGCTTTGTCTTGGCTGTGTGCTTAGGGTCGTTGTCCTGTTGGAATGTGAACCGTCGCACCACTCTGATGTCCTGAGTGCTCTGGAGCAAGTTTTCATCAAGGATCTCTCTGTACTTTGCTTCATTCATCTTTCCCTCGATCCTGACTAGTCTCCCAGTCCCTGCCGCTGAAAAACATCCCCACAGGATGATGCTGCCACCACCATGCTTCACCGTAGGGATGGTGCCAGGTTCCCTCCAGATGTGACACTTGGCATTCAGGCCAAAGAGTTCAATCTTGGTTTAATCAGACCAGAGAATCTTGTTTCTCATAAGAGTCCTTTAGGTGCCTTTTGCAAAACTCCAAGCGGGCTTTCATGTGCCTTTTACTGAGGAGTGGCTTCCGTCTGGCCTCTCTACCATAAAGGCCTGATTGGTGGAGTGCTGCAGAGATGGTTGTCCTTCTGGAAGGTTCTTCCATCTCTACAGAGGAACACTGGAGCTCTGTCAGAGTGACCAATGGGTTTTTGGTCACCTCCCTGACCAAGGTCCTTATCCCCGGATTGCGCAGTTCAGCCAGGTGGCCAGCTCTAGGAAGAGTCTTGGTCGTTCCAAACTTCTTCCATTTAAGAATGATAGAGGCCGCTGAGGGGCCTTCAATGCTGCAGAAATGTTTTTGGTACCCATTCCCAGATCTGTGCAGAGACATAATCCTGTCTCTGCACTCGGCGGCCAATTCTTTCAACCTCATGGCTTGGTTTTTGCTCTGACATGCACTGTCAACTGTGGGACCTTATATAGACAGGTGTGTGCCTTTCCAAATCATGTCCAATCAATTGAACTTACCACAAGTGGACTCCAATCAAGTTGTATAAACATTTCAAGGATGATCAATGGAAACAGGATGCACCTGAGCTCAATTTCGAGTATCATAGCAAAGGGTCTGAATACTTATGTAAATAAGGTATTTCTGTTTGTTATTTGTAATACATTTACAAAAAATTCTAAAAACCTGTTTTTGCTTTGTCAGTATGGGGTAATGTGTGTAGATTGATAAGGGGGGAAAATTATTTAATCAATTTTAGAATAAGGCTGTAGCGAAACAAAATGTGGAAAAAGTCAAGGGGTCTGAATACTTTCCGAATGCACTGTATATACAAAAGTATATCGACACCCCTTCAAATTACTGGATTCGGCTATTTCAGCCACACTCGTTGCTGACTGGTGTATAAAATCGAGTACACAGCCATGCAATCTCCATAGAAAAAACATTGGCAGTAGAATGGCCTTACTGAAGAGACCAGACTACAGCTGTCTGGTCTCCTTCACCACCAGCAGTTACCATACCCGATCTGCTACGTGGTTGCTACTTAAAGTCCCCAGGACATTCACAGTATTAGGCAAGACTGCCTTCTCTTCTGTCCACCAGACGCATGGAATAATCTACAATCCATGCTTCATCTAGATATGTTAGTGCCACTGAATTAATTTAAATAATGATGGGACAGAGGAGTGTAAATGCTTTTTTTTAGGCTGAATCATGTTGTTGTATGTTTTAATTACGTAATGTATTGATTGTTGCTGCTTTCTTGGACAGGTCTCCCTTGAAAAAGAGACACTGGGTCTCAATGGGCTTTTCCTAGTTAAAAAGAAAAAAACAGTGACCTACAATTAGCCATAGGATGCCACCTTTCCAACAAGCCAGATCATCAAATCTCTCCCCTGCTAGAGCTGCCCTGGTCAACTGTAAGTGCTGTTATTGTGAAGTGGAAACGTCTAAGAGCAACAACAGCTCAGCCGCAAAGTGGAAGGCCACACAAACTCACAGAATGGGACCACCTAGTGCTGAATTGCATAGCGCGTAAAAAACGTCTGTCCTCAGCACAATAACTTCTTATGGCTGCAGGGGCAGTATTGAGTAGCTTGGATGAAAGGTGCACAGAGGTGCCCAGAGTAAACGGCCTACTCCTCAGTCATAGTTGCTAATATTTGCATATTATTATTAGTATTGGATAGGAAACACTCTGAAGTTTCTAGAACTGTTTGAATTATGTCTGTGAGTATAACAGAACTCATATGGCAGGCAAAAACCTGAGAAGTTCCACTTCCTGTTAGAATTTTTTCTGAGGGTGGCAGATTTTCAACCAAGCTCTCATTGAAATTACAGCGAGATGTTGATGAGTTTTCACTTCCTACGGCTTCCACTAGATGTCAACAGTCAATAGAACTTTGTCTGATGACTCTAATGTGAAGGGGGGCCGAAGGAGACAGGAATTAGTCACCACTGCCACGAGCTGACCATGCTTTGACCACGCGCGTTCACGTGATAGGCAGCTCCGTTCCATCTCTCAACTGAAGTCAATGTAATTCTCCGGTTGGAACGTTATTCAAGATGTATGTTAACAACATTCTAAAGATTGATTCAGTACATCGTTTGACATGTTTCTACTGACTGTTATGGAACTTTTGGACATTTCGTCACATTATAGTGGACGCGCTTTGTGACTTTGGAATTGTTTACCAAACACGCTAACCAAAGTAGCTAATTGGACATAAATAACGGACATTATCGAACAAATCAAGCATTTATTGTGGACCTGGGATTCCTAGGACTGCATTCTGATGAAGTTCATCAAAGGTAAGGAAACATTTATCATGTATTTTCTGGTTTATGTTGACTCCAACATGGCGGCTAATTTGGCTATTGTTCTGAGCGCCATCTCAGATTATTGCATGATTTGCTTTTTCCGTACGTTTAAAAAAAAATCTGACACAGCGGTTGCATTAAGGAGAGGTATATCTATAATTCCATGTGTATCACTTGTATTATCATCTACATTTATGATGAGTATTTCTGTTGAAACGATGTGGCTATGCAAAATCACTTGATGTTTTTGGAACTAGTGAATGTAACGCGCCAATGTAAACTCAGATTTTTTTATATAAATATGAACTTTATCAAACAAAACATGCATATATTGTGTAACATGAAGTCCTATGAGTGTCATCTGATGAAGATCATCAAAGGTTAGTGATTCATTTTATCTCTATTTCTGCTTTTTGTGACTGCTATATTTCGCTGGAAAAATGGCTGTGCTTATTGTGGTTTGGTGGTGACCTAACATAATCGTTTGTAGTGCTTTCACTGAAAAGCATATTTGAAATTGGACACTTTGGTGGGATTAACAACAAGATTACCTTTAAAATGATATAAGACACATGTATGTTTGAGGAATTTTAATTATGAGATTTCTGTTGTTTGAATTTGGCGCCCTGCACTTTCACTGGCTGTTGTCATATAGATCCCGTTAGCGGGATTGCAGCCATAAGAAGATAACTGATCGTCGGGAGCTTCATGAAATGGGTTTCCATGGCCGAGCAGCCGCTCACAAGCCTAAGATCACCATGCGGAATGCCAAGTGTCGGCTGGAGTGGTGTAAAGCTCGCCGCCATTGGACTCTGAAGCAGTGGAAACGCATTCTCTGGAGTGATGAATCATGCTTCACCATCTGGCGGCCCGACAGACAAATCTGGGTCCCCAATGCATATTGCCAACTGTAATGCTTGGTGGAGGAGGAATAATGGTCTGGGGCTGTTTTCATGGGCCCTTAGGGAGGTAACCCTTAGTTCCAGTGAAGGAAAATCATAACGCTGCAGCATAAAAATTACATTCTAGACGATTCTGTGCTTCCAACTTTGTGGCAACAGTTTGGGGAAGGCCCTTTCCTGTTTCAGCATGACAATGCCCCTGTGCACAAAGTGAGGTCCATAAAGAAATGGTTTGTTGAGATCGGTGTGGAAGAACATGATAGGCCTGCGCAGAGCTCTGACCTCAACTCCATCGAACAACTTTGGGATGAATTGGGACACCGACTGCGAGCCAGGCCTAATAGCCCAACATCAGTGCCCGACCTCATTAAAACTCTTGTGGCTGATTGGAAGCAAGTCCAACATCTAGTGGAAAGCCTTCCCAGAAGAGTGCAGGCTGTTATAGCAGCAAAGGGGGGACCAGCTCCATATTAATGCCCATGATTTTGGAATGAGATGTTCAATGAGCAGGTGTCCACATATTTTTGGTCATGTTGTGTAAATTTGATTTGGCTGTCCGTGGTACTGATTTCTGTGTGTGTGTGTGTGCGTAGAAAAAACATGTTGATTAACCCTAGTTGTAGAGAAACGCCAATGCCTCTTACATGTTGCCAAAACGGTCTATGACTCTGACATACAGTACACGCTTTTCGTTTTTGTTGTCCTAGGCTACCTGGCTCAAATGCTTGCTCGCTAGCCTAACTTCCTTTCAAGGACAACAATTAGCCAGCTAGTTAACATTAGCCTACTATATCTAGCTACATAAACTCAGCAAAAAAAGAAATGTCCCTTTTTCAGGACCCTGTCTTTCAAAGATAATTCGTAAAAATCCAAATAACTTGACTTCATTGTAAAGGGTTTAAACACTGTTTCCCATGCTTGTTCAATGAACCATAAACATTTAATGAACATGCACCTGTGGAACGGCTTACAGACGGTAGGCAATTAAGGTCACAGTTATGAAAACTTAGGACACTAAATAGGCGTTTCTACTGACTCTGAAAAACAACAAAAGAAAGATGCCCAGGGTCCCTGTTCATCTGCGTGAACGTGCCTTAGGCATGCTGCAAGGAGGCATGAGGACTGCAGATGTGGCCAGGGCAATAAATTGCAATGTCCGTGCTGTGAGAGGCCTAAGACAGCACTACAGGGAGACAGGACGGACAGCTGATCGTCCTCGCAGTGGCAGACCACGTGTAACAACACCTGCACAGGATCGGTACATCCGAACATCACACCTGCAGGACAGGTACAGGATGGCAACAACAACTGCCCGAGTTACACCAGGAATGCACAATCCCTCCATCAGTGCTCAGACTGTCCGCAATAGGCTGAGAGAGGCTGGACTGAGAGCATGTAGGTCTGTTGTAAGGCAGGTCCACATCCGACATTACCGGCAACAACATTGCCTATGGGCACAAACCCACCGTCGCTGGACCAGATAGGACTGGCAAAAAGTACTCTTCACTGACGAGTCGCGGTTTTGTCTCACCAGGGGTGATGGTCGGATTCACGTTTATTGTCAAAGGAATGAGCGTTACACCGAGGCTTGTACTCTGGAGCGGGATCGATTTGGAGGTGGAGGGTTTGTCATGGTCTGTGGCGGTGTGTCACAGCATCATCGGACTGAGCTTGTTGTCATTGCAGGCAATCTCAACTCTGTGCGTTTCAGGGAAGACATCCTCCTCCCTCATATGGTACCCTTCCTGCAGGCTCATCCTGACTTGACCATCCAGCATGACAATGCCACCAGCTATATTGCTCGTTCTGTGTGTGATTTCCCGCAAGACAGGAATGTCAGTGTTCTGCCATGGCCAGCGAAGAGCCCGGATCTCAATCCCATTGAGCACGTCTGGAACCTGTTGGATCGGAGGGTGAGGGCTAGGGCCTTGCAGGTGTCTTGCAGGTGCCTTGGTGGAAGAGTGGGGTAACATCTCACAGCAAGAACTGGAAAATCTGCTGCAGTCCATGAGGAGGAGATGCACTGCAGTACTTAATGCAGCTGGTGGCCACACCAGATACAGACTGTTACTTTTGATTTCGACCCCCCCCCCCTTTGTTCAGGGACACATTATTAAATTTCTGTTTGTCACATGTCTGTGGAACTTGTTCAGTTTATGTCTCAGTTGTTGAATATTGTTATGTCCACACGTTAAGTTTGCTGAAAGTAAACGCAGTTGACAGTGAGAGGATGTTTATTTTTTTGCTGAGTTTATTAAACTTCCAGCCTCTCAAGCCAGAGGCACAATGTATGAATTTATGGTTGGATCAGAATCGCAGTTATAATCATTGGCCATTATGAATAATTAAGTAAAACCACAAGTCCAAATCCCTTTCTCCATCCATGGCTAATTTAAGAAAGGGACCATTTTAGCTAGCTAGCTAGCCACTGAGAACAACAACACAACGAGTTGCAACAATTCAAGTTGTGCCAATGAAGTTTGGCTTTTGACGTGATTGGTGCGAAGCCAAATCCAAACTGGATTCCCTTGACACTTTTTGTGGTGTGCCAGTACCATTCACAATTGAGCTTGCTCAGTTTAGCTCAACGCTGATTGACTATTTTTGTATACTTTTTTTATCAAGGGAGGCCAAATGCTCGCTGGTTTCCCTTGCATTCAATGCTACGGGCGGAGACAATATTATACTATTTTTGGCCAGACAACATCAGATAGATGGGCTACACAGAGACAGAGGGGCACTGTTTTATTCATTCAGATGCTTTCTCCAGTGAGATACATTCAGCCTCTTGCAAATTGAAGGAAAATTATTAAACAAGAGAGACAAAAGACACATTACTTTTATGTTTCTTTCTTGGTCCATTTTTGGGCGAAGCCTGGTTTCTCTTGGCATATATGAAAACACGCCACCGTGTGAGAGTATTGACCTAATATACCAAATTACTATCCCATTGCCAGGTTTGTATTGTTAAATGAGAATGTGTACAACTTCTCAATAGCCTACCTGAATAAATAAAGGTAATAAGGTATCTTCAGGATACTATGCGCAAGTTAGGGAGACTTTGCAGAATAGCCAGCAGTAAAACTATGAATCAATAAGTAATCAAAATAAGTTTTGTTAAAGTTATTGATCTTATTTATCAAATGTAATACCTCATCTGAAGGATGGAAGCTTTAACATGAAACAAATCACATTATTTTTAATCACAACAGACTTAAGTCCAGTGACTTAACATGATAGTATGGATCACTTCAAAAAGTCATTAAGAATATTTCACAATCTCCTTGTTCTACCATAATATACAATATATTTTCAGTTTTCACAAGCATCTGTCTATATCAGTGTTGCCCAATCTATTCAAGGGGGACCACTCAGAAAGAGCACATTTTGTTCTAGCCCAGAACTTACTGTACGGAACCAATCACCAAGTCCTAGTAGCTGAATAGGGTTGTCCCCCAGGAATGTATTAAGAAACGCTGGTGAAGCTAGACAGATCTGTAGAATTATCTGTATATTATGGTGATGATTTTGGTAGAATTTCACAATCTCATTACTCTTTTTCTATCATTCTGAGCAGATATCACACCCCTACGTTTGCAGTTTTTCCCCCATGGCTGTGTATGTACATATTGAGCCATTGTAGACTATATTATCGAGTTATATTGTTTGTCAGCAGTCTGTCTACATGGCCTGACGGATTTTGTCCAGGCTCTTCTCAATGTTGTCGATCACCTCCACTGAAGCCTGAGCGATTCTGGTCCCGGGGCCGAAGATACAGCACACACCACTCTGGTACAGGAACTCATAATCCTGTATAGAAACATACAGCACAGATTTATATACTGTAAAACAGAGATTCTCAACTGGTGGGTCGCGATCCAAATTTGGGCCTCGGGAGGTTTTGAATATGTCATGGGTGTCTGAGTAAAAAATAATTATAAAATACTCCAGTCTGAACTTAAACGACTAAAACCAGATAGAAAGTGTATAAATGGAGATGATTTAGTGGTCTCAAACCAGTGAGCTTATTAACATTCTTCATCAAGAATATGAGCAATATGTAATTAATGACAAGGAAAAAGGTGGGAATGTTGTTCCCTTGACATATAATTGCAAAATGTACGATCAATATAGCATTACAAATTGTTTTCCAGATTTCATTGTAGCAAAAGAAAATCTATCATTTTGATGCGACTGAGACAACCTGGTTCAATTTGGGTCCTTAGGCAAAACCAGTTGAGAATCACTGATGTGGAAGATAGGTTCCTAACAAAATTAAGAAAACAACAACATAAAGTGTCACTGAATGTACAACTGACTAGGTATCCCCCATTCCCTTTGCCCCTTTCTTAATAGAGTGTTGGGCCACCACATCCAGAACAGCTTCAATGCACCTTGGCATAGATTCTACAAGTGTCTGGAACTCTATTGGAGGGACGCGACACCATTCTTCCACAAGATATTCCATAGTTTTTTTTGTATGAATCTACCATAAGTGTCAATTGGGTTGAGATCTCGTGACTGAGACGGCATATGGTTTACATCGTTTTCATGCTCATCAAACCATTCAATGACCACTCATGCCCTGTGGATGGAACATTGTCATCCTATGGGGGCATAGGCATGGTAGACAAAATAATGGCCAAAATAATAACCCTAAGCATGATGGGACTTTAATTGCTCAATTAACTCAGGAACCACACCTGTGCGGAAGCACCTGCTTTCAAAACACTGTATCCCTCATTTACTCAACTGTTTCCATTATTTTGGCAGTTACCTGTACAGCACACACAACTCTGGTACAGAAACTCATAGCCCTACAACATTTTATAGACACACAGACAACATATTACTATAATAAAACTATACTGTACACACTACAGCACAAACCGGTCTGGAACAGCAATTCATAGTCCTGGGAAGAGATCATACATAGTTACAATGAGTAGAATCATATAACTATAATCACAATCAATACTTTTGAGTAGATCACACATAGTTCTGAAATGCACTGGAACGTTCACAGTCCATCCACTGTTGCTTCTAATGTAGAATGCTGAGAAAGACATCACTGAGAATAACATTCTCAGACCAAAGAGGATAAAGTGCATTTTATTTTTTAACAGAGCATGCAGGGACAGTAAACCTTAAAGAGAACCGTTATCTCCCTTAACCCACGACACTCGTGGGAATTGGCCTACATGGATAGGGCTAAATTGAAATGTTTCTTACAAAAGAAATATGGAAAGCATATGCATAACCATGGTAGTTATTAAAAAAGGGAACAGTTTGAAGTTCATAGAAAAATGATTAGACTAAAAAGACAACAGTTCACCTGACAAGACATTACACTTGAATTTTTGTGCATTTTACATTTACTGTACTTTTCACCACAATTGTTGACAACGGAATCTGAAAATAGTCTGGATACATTCAGTAACATGATAAGAATATTCTTGGAAAATTTGGGGTAGGTGCAACAATTACAAGGGTTTGAGTGAGAGGTCTAACTGGTGTTTCCAAGTGGCCACAAACCTCTCCAAAGTGTGCACAGTTCCTAATTAATTTCAATGCACTTTTATGACTCGAAGAGCCTTCAACTATAAGGTGTTTTTTTGAGCTCTCCTAGCTGTGCCGTTTAGGAACTAGAGCAAGCACACTTGTAGTTGTTTTAATTGGAACACAGCCCTGCATCCCTGCCTCAACACAATTACTGTCATTGTTTACGCAATCCAAAAACGGCACATTATACATCTGGGTCATGACTATCTAAATTGTAAAATATACTGAACAAAAATAAACGCAACATACAATAATTTCAACAATTTTACTGCGTTAGAGTTCATATAAGGAATGAAATACATTTTAATTAATTAATTAGGCCCTAATTTATGGATTTCACATGGCTGAGCAGGGGCGCATAGGCCCACCCACAGGGGAGCCAGGCCAAGCCAATCAGAATGAGTTTTTTCCCCACAAAGGGGCTTTAAGAGTCGGCTTATGGTAGAGAAAAGAACATTAAATTACCTGGCAACAGCTCTGGTGGACATTCATACAGTCAGCATGCCAATTGCACGCTCCCTCAAAACTTGAGACATCTGTGGTGTTGTGTGACGAAACGGAATATTTTAAAGTGGCCTTTTGTTGTCCCCAGCACAGCTTCTTGATATGCCACACCTGTCAGGTGGATTATCTTGGCAAAGGAGAAATGTTCACGAACAGGGATGTAAACAAATTTGGGCACAAAATTTGAGAGGAAAATGCTTATTTTGCGTATGGAAGATTTCTGGGATCTTTTATTTCAGCTCATGAAACATGGGACCAACACTTTACCTGCGTTAAATACGTTAATATTTTTGTTCAGTCTATGATCTTACAGTGTTTAGGTTTCACTAGGCAATTCAGAGAAGCAGATGGTAATTTTGGTGAACATAGAATGGATACGTGGTCAGCATCTGTACTTGACATGAGTTTTATGATATGGAAATGTGAAGTGCACATTGGGACTCACGGGTGTTTGGCTTTCTTGTATGACATCAAAGCGGTATTTATTATAATCCTCAACGTCTCATCTTTTCAAAATACATTGAGTCTGAACTGAACTGAAAGTGTGCCTCTGGGGGGCTTAATACTGACAGAAGATTTACGATGGTTTGGGGTGATAAACCTAACAAGAACGCGGACCATAGCATGAGTTAATGTTTCTGTTCTATAGAGGTACCAGGGAGAGATGACCCCAGGGCCAGACCCTGGTCTCTACACAATGAGAACAGTTTTTACAGCAGATACTGTCTGCTGTGAATTAGAAGTATCTTTCATACAAATCTTAACCTTGTGACCCATTCCATACATCTGCTCTTTGTCATGTAGACTGAAGGGGGTGTATTTTGGCTATAAAATACCTTTGTACCTTGGTCTCGGGCTCTCAACGAATCACCTAAGAGTGAATCGTCGACCAGCCATTATTAACGTAGAGCACTCAATCGATTCACTTTATATGTGTGTGTTGTACTGACCTGCTCCCTTATTAATACATTAATAAAGATTTAGTTTATGTATGACTCTGACTTGTGTGATAAGTTTGTCTCTCCTCATTTGATAATAAAGAAATTAACCACCACAGGAGACCCTGAGCTCTGATGTCATTTATACCATGTTACTGTACAGCCACTGTGTTCCAATTTAGGTGCTTATCATAGCTGAAATCTTCCATTTTCAACCCGGGTACGGATCTAAAACGCTACTACCAGCGGGTGAGTGCACCCTGAGGAACACACCCGCATCTTCTGATCTCTATAGAGCAGAGCCCAGCGTGACTGAAGAATAAAATATTAAACTATGATTACCACTGTCTATACATTAGCATGTGTTCTTATAAGGACAGAGGGCAAGGCGAATGCAATCATCGTAGCTGTCATTTCTAGGAATGTTAGTGACAGTTCGCATGATATTGAATTTGTTTTATCACAATTGTATGTATGTTCAACATGAGCCTCTAACCATGGCTGTTTCTCTAGGTTTGTTGTTGTTGGCTCTATAATCGACTGCTGTTTATTAGCGTGAACACAGGAACATGGTTTCATAATGACGCCAGTAGCTATACCTAGGGTTCTGTGTGTGTGCGCAAACACACACACACACACACACACACACACACACACACACACACACACACACACACACACACACACACGTGTGCACATGAACTCATTGAGTCACGGAGCTATAGATGTCAATTCCTATTTGCACTGCTTTGACTTCTTCCGGTTCACTCACTTTAAGCTGTGACTCCCTCCCACATCACTCACTACACTGTGATGGCATCCCTTGGTCCCCTGCAGAAGCCCACTGACGACTGAGACACAAGTGCATCAATGGGTTTTCCGCACGGTTGCACACACACAGCCCTGTATCCATTGTTCAATAATTCAATAAATCGGTGCTTGAATAGCAAAGAATTTACTTTAAAAAGCCTCTTAAACAGTGCATTTCCTCCCTGTTTTATTTTCTGTGGTAGTTTTACGACAGCCATTAGGGTTTTGTGTCTTATTTTACTAGAGTCATTATTTATCTCTCCCGGTCCTCATATGTGTCCCTGGTACAGTGGAATTACTGTACTCTCCAGTCTTAATAATCCAACCATGAGTCCATTAGCATTTAAGTGATTATTCTACAACAGTAAAGTGATCCTGTGGGGTATTTTATGCACCCATACAATACAGATGACATGTTCTTGTGATAAGGTGCGTCTCGGTGAGAGGTGTAGGAGTCAGGTGCAGGAGAGCAGGGATTACTGAGAAGCGTGTTTAATATAATAATTATATATACATAGTCCACCAATACAAAATTGGCACAGATCTGTCTATATAAGGTCCCACAGTTCACAGTGCAGATCAGAGCAAAAACCAAGCCATGAGGTCGAAGGAATTGTCCGTAGAGCTCAGAGACAGGATACTGTCGAGGCACAGATCTGTCTATATAAGGTCCCACAGATCACAGTGCCTAAATAGTGAAAACAAAACAGAAACTCGTGCCAAAACAAACTCAGTTCCGAAAATAAACTACACGTGCGTAATAACGAGAACAAGAAACATCAACGATAAACGAGCGCAAAATACCCACAAGCTTAATCCCGCACGAAATAAGGCAGGTAACAGGTGCCCTATATACACACAGAAATAAACGCAACTGAAACCAGGTGTGAAAAGGAACACAGACAAAACAACCAGAAAAGGAAAAAGGGATCGGTGGTGGCTAGTAAACCGGCGACGCCGAGCACCGCCTGAACAGGGAGAGGAGTTACCTTCGGTAGAAGTCGTGACAGTACCCCCCTCCTGACGCGCGGCTCCCGCAGCGCGACGACGCCGGCCTCGAGGACGACCCGGAGGACGAGGCGCAGGGCGATCCGGATGGAGGCGGTGAAACTCCCTTAGCATAGGTGGATCCAGTACGTCCTCCACCGGCACCCAGCATCTCTCCTCTGGACCGTACCCCTCCCAGTCCACGAGGTACTGAAGACCCCCAACCCGACGCCTCGAGTCCAGTATGGACCGAACTGCATACGCCGGAGGGATCTCCCGCACGTCATCTTCTTGAAGCGGACCAGCCACCACCGGCCTGAGGAGAGAAACATGAAACGAGGGGTTAATACGGTAATAAGGGGGGAGCTGTAACCGATAACACACCTCGTTTATTCTCCTCAGGACTTTGAATGGCCCCACAAACCGCGGACCCAGCTTCCGGCAGGGCAGGTGGAGGGGCAGGTTTCGGGTCGAGAGCCAGACCCGGTCCCCCGGTGTGTACACCGGGGCCTCGCTGCGGTGGCGGTCGGCACTGGCCTTCTGCCGCCCTTCGGCCCGTTTAAGGTACCCGTGGGCGGCCTCCCAGGTTTCCCTTGAGCGTCTCACCCAATCGTCCACCACAGGAGCCTCGGTCTGGCTCTGATGCCATGGTACCAGGACCGGCTGATAGCCCAACACACATTGGAAGGGCGACAGGTTCGTAGAGGAGTGGCGGAGTGAGTTCTGGGCCATCTCTGCCCAGGGGATGTACTTCGCCCACTCCCCTGGCCGGTCCTGGCAATACGACCGCAGAAACCTACCCACATCCTGGTTCAC
The DNA here is from genome assembly GCF_016432855.1 of Salvelinus namaycush. NCBI lineage: Eukaryota > Metazoa > Chordata > Actinopteri > Salmoniformes > Salmonidae > Salvelinus > Salvelinus namaycush. Next base: position 25,504,228 of record NC_052330.1, on the reverse strand, counting down.
TCTTTCCACCTGCCCATTACTCTCGGGGTGAAACCCAGAGGTAAGGCTGACTGAGACCCCCAAACGTTCCATGAACGCCTTCCACACCCTGGACGTGAACTGGGGACCCCGATCAGAAACAATATCCTCAGGCACCCCGTAGTGCCGGAAGACGTGAGTAAACAGGGCCTCCGCCGTCTGTAGGGCCGTAGGGAGACCGGGCAAAGGGAGGAGACGACAGGACTTAGAAAACCGATCCACAACGACCAGGATCGTGGTGTTGTCCTGTGATGGTGGCAGATCGGTTAAGAAGTCAACCGACAGGTGTGACCAAGGCCGCTGTGGAACGGGAAGGGGTTGTAACTTCCCTCTGGGCAGGTGCCTAGGAGCCTTGCACTGAGCGCACACTGAGCAGGAGGACACATAAACCCTCACGTCCTTGGCCAAAGTGGACCACCAGTACTTCCCACTAAGACATCGCACCGTCCTACCGATCCCCGGGTGACCAGAGGAGGGGGACGTGTGAGCCCACCAAATTAGCCTGTCTCTAACCTCCAGCGGAACGTACACCCGTCCCGCTGGACACTGTGGTGGAGTAGGCTCAACACGCGATGCTCGCTCAATGTCTGCGTCCACCTCCCACCTCACAGGTGCCACTAAACAAGAAGCCGGGAGGATGGGCGCAGGATCGATGGCCCGCTCCTCCGTATCATATAGTCGGGACAGTGCGTCTGCCTTAGCGTTCTGGGAGCCTGGTCTATAGGAGATGGTAAACCTAAATCGGGTGAAAAACATGGCCCACCTTGCCTGACGAGGGTTCAGTCTCCTCGCTGCCCGAATGTACTCTAGATTACGGTGGTCAGTCCAGATGAGAAAAGGGTGTTGAGCCCCCTCAAGCCAATGTCTCCACACCTTCAGGGCTCTGACAACAGCCAGCAACTCCCGATCCCCCACGTCATAGTTTCGCTCCGCCGGGCTGAGCTTCCGAGAAAAGAAAGCACAGGGGCGGAGCTTCGGTGGCGTACCCGAGCGCTGGGAGAGCACGGCTCCAACCCCAGCCTCGGATGCGTCCACCTCCACTATGAATGCCAAAGAGGGGTCCGGATGCGCCAGCACGGGAGCCGAGGTAAAAAGAGCCTTCAGGCGACCAAAAGCCCTGTCCGCCTCAGCCGACCACCCCAGACGCGCCGGCCCCCCCTTCAGCAGTGACGTAATGGGAGCAGCCACCTGCCCAAAACCCCGGATAAACCTCCGGTAGTAGTTGGCAAACCCTAAGAACCGCTGCACCTCCTTTACCGTGGTTGGAGTCGGCCAATTACGCACGGCTGCAATGCGGTCACACTCCATCACCAACCCCGATGTGGAAATGCGATACCCAAGGAAGGAGACGGCCTGTTGGAAGAACAAGCATTTCTCAGCCTTGACGTACAGGTCATGCTCCAACAGTCGCCCAAGTACCTTGCACACCAGAGACACATGCGCGGCGCGTGTAGCGGAATAGACCAGAATATCATCGATGTAAACCACCACACCCTGACCATGCAGGTCCCTGAGAATCTCGTCTACAAAAGATTGGAAGACTGCTGGAGCATTCTTCAACCCGTACGGCATGACGAGGTACTCATAATGGCCGGATGTGGTACTAAACGCTGTCTTCCACTCATCTCCCTTCCGGATACGCACCAAGTTATATGCACTCCTGAGATCCAGTTTTGTGAAAAACCGTGCTCCGTGAAATGACTCAATCGCCGTGGCAATGAGAGGTAGCGGGTAACTATACCCCACCGTGATGGAATTTAGACCTCTATAGTCAATGCACGGACGCAGACCTCCCTCCTTCTTCTTCACAAAAAAGAAACTCGAGGAGGCAGGTGAGATGGAGGGCCGAATGTACCCCTGCCCCAGAGATTCAGAAATGTATGTCTCCATAGCCACCGTTTCCTCCTGGGACAGGGGATACACGTGACTCCTGGGAAGTGCAGCGCCTACCAGGAGATTTATCGCACAATCCCCTCGTCGATGAGGTGGTAATTGGGTCGCCTTCTTTTTACAGAAGGCGATAGCCAAATCGGCATATTCTGAGGGAATGTGCACGGTGGAGACTTGGTCTGGACTTTCCACCGTTGTAGCACCGATGGAAACTCCTACACACCTGCCTGAGCACTCCTTCGACCACCCCTGTAGAGCCCTCTGTTGCCACGAAATCCTGGGGTTGTGACGGGCCAACCAGGGGATCCCCAACACCACCGGAAACGCAGGAGAATCAATGAGGAAGAGACTAATTCTCTCCTCATGACCCTCCTGCGTGACCATACCCAGTGGAGCCGTGGCCTCCCTGACTAGCCCTGACCCTAATGGTCGGCTATCTAAGGCGTGCACTGGGAAGGGTTTGTCAAGCTGAACAAGGGGGATCCCTAACCTGTGCGCTAAACCGCGGTCAATAAAATTCCCCGCCGCGCCTGAATCTACTAGCGCCTTATGCCGGGAAAGAGGGGAAAATTCAGGAAAAACAATCCATACATACATGTGACCAACAGGGGGCTCTGGGTGAGTCTGGTGCCGACTCACCTGAGGTGTCCGAGCAGTGCTCGGCCTGGCGTCTCGACTCCCTGGAGGACCCCCCCAGCACCGGTCAGCAGTGTGCCCTCTGCGACCACAGCTGGCACAGGAAAGGCCCCCTCCTCCGGTCGCCCTCGCTGCAGCACCTCCTAGCTCCATGGGTGTTGGAGTGGTGGAGCTGGGGGATGGAACTGACAGAGCCCGATCTGGACGTCCGCGGGTCGCCAGCAAGTTGTCCAACCGAATGGACATGTCGATCAACTGGTCCAAGGAGAGGGTGGTGTCTCTACAGGCCAGCTCCCTACGGACGTCCTCACGCAAACTACACCTATAGTGATCGATCAAGGCCCTGTCGTTCCATCCCGCGCCAGCGGCCAAGGTCCGGAACTCTAGAGCAAAGTCCTGAGCACTCCTCTTCTCCTGCCTCAGATGGACCATCCGTTCACCCGCCGCTCGACCCTCAGGTGGGTGATCGAACACGGCCCGAAAGCGGCGGGTGAACTCTGGGTAGTGGTCCCTCGCCGAGTCAGGATCGTTCCATACCGCGTTGGCCCACTCCAGGGCTTTACCTGAGAGGCAGGAGACGAGGGCGTTCACGCTCTCACCTCCCGAAGGAGCCGGACGAACGGTCGCCAGGTATAGGTCCATCTGGAGTAAGAACCCCTGGCACCCTGCCGCCGTCCCATCGTACTCCCTCGGGAGGGCGAGTCGAATCCCACTGTGCTCAGGCAATGAAGGAGAGGGTAGTGGTACTGATTGGGGTGTGGCTGATAAAGGTGTGGGAAGGCCACCTCTCTCCCATCTCTCCATCGTCGCCATCACCTGATCCATGGCGGTCCCCAGCCGGTGTAACACTGCCGTGTGGTGTTGAACTCGCTCCTCCACGGACCCTGGGAGTGCGTCTGCTCCTGCTGACTCCATATATGGTGCGGGATTCTGTGATAAGGTGCGTCTCGGTGAGAGGTGTAGGAGTCAGGTGCAGGAGAGCAGGGATTACTGAGAAGCGTGTTTAATATAATAATTATATATACATAGTCCACCAATACAAAATTGGCACAGATCTGTCTATATAAGGTCCCACAGTTCACAGTGCAGATCAGAGCAAAAACCAAGCCATGAGGTCGAAGGAATTGTCCGTAGAGCTCAGAGACAGGATACTGTCGAGGCACAGATCTGTCTATATAAGGTCCCACAGATCACAGTGCCTAAATAGTGAAAACAAAACAGAAACTCGTGCCAAACGCACGGAGGAACAAACTCAGTTCCGAAAATAAACTACACGTGCGTAATAACGAGAACAAGAAACATCAACGATAAACGAGCGCAAAATACCCACAAGCTTAATCCCGCACGAAATAAGGCAGGTAACAGGTGCCCTATATACACACAGAAAAAAACGCAACTGAAACCAGGTGTGAAAAGGAACACAGACAAAACAACCAGAAAAGGAAAAAGGGATCGGTGGCGGCTAGTAAACCGGCTACGCCGAGCGCCGAGCGCCGCCCGAACAGGGAGAGGAGTTACCTTCGGTTCTGGCCTGGTTTAGATCTTATCTGTCGGAAAGATATCAGTTTGTCTTTGTGAATGGTTTGTCCTCTGACAAATCAACTGTACATTTCGGTGTTCCTCAAGGTTCCGTTTTAGGACCACTATTGTTTTCACTATATATTTTACCTCTTGGGGATGTCATTCGAAAACATAATGTTAACTTTCACTGCTATGCGGATGACACACAGCTGTACATTTCAATGAAACATGGTGAAGCCCCAAAATTGCCCTCGCTAGAAGCCTGTGTTTCAGACATAAGGAAGTGGATGGCTGAAAACTTTCTACTTTTAAATTCGGACAAAACAGAGATGCTTGTTCTAGGTCCCAAGAAACAAAGAGATCTTCTGTTAAATCTGACAATTAATCTTGATGGTTGTACAGTCGTCTCAAATAAAACTGTGAAGGACCTCGGCGTTACTCTGGACCCTGATCTCTCTTTTGACGAACATATCAAGACTGTTTCAAGGACAGCTTTTTTCCATCTACGTAACATTGCAAAAATCAGAAATTTTCTGTCCAAAAATGATGCAGAAAAATTAATCCATGCTTTTGTTACTACTAGGTTAGACTAATGCAATGCTCTACTTTCCGGCTACCCGGATAAAGCACTAAATAAACTTCAGTTAGTGCTAAATACGGCTGCTAGAATCCTGACTAGAACCAAGAAATTTGATCATATTACTCCAGTGCTAGCTTCCCTACACTGGCTTCCTATTAAGGCAAGGGCTGATTTCAAGGTTTTACTGTTAACCTATAAAGCGTTACATGGGCTTGCTCCTACCTATCTTTCCGAGTTGGTCCTGCCGTACATACCTACACGTACGCTACGGTCACAAGACGCAGGCCTCCTAATTGTCCCTAGAATTTCTAAGCAAACAGCTGGAGGCAGGGCTTTCTCCTATAGCTCTCCATTTTTATGGAATGGTCTGCCTACCCATGTGAGAGACGCAGACTCGGTCTCAACCTTTAAGTCTTTACTGAAGACTTATCTCTTCAGTAGGTCATATGATTGAGTGTAGTCTGGCCCAGGAGTGTGAAGGTGAACGGAAAGGCTCTGGAGCAACGAGACTTTCAAGAGTGTGCTTCATGAGGTGGTCACCTGGAATGCATTTCAATTAACAGGTGTGCCTTCTTAAAAGTCAATTTGTGGAATTTCTTTCCTTCTTAATGCATTTGAGCCAATCAGAAGATGGCCCTATTTGGAAAAAGACCAAGTCCATGTTATGGCATGATCAGCTCAAATAAAGCAAAGAGAAATGACAGTGCTTCCTTACTTTAAGACATGAAGGTCAGTCAATACGGAGCATTTCAAGAACTTTGAAAGTTTCTTCAACTGCAGTCGCAAAAAACATCAAGTGCTATGATGAAACTGGCTCTCATGAGGCCCGCCACAGGAATGAAAGACCCAGAGTTAGCTCTTTTATTTATTTATTTTTTATTTCACCTTTATTTAACCAGGTAGGCTAGTTGAGAACAAGTTCTCATTTGCAACTGCGACCTGGCCAAGATAAAGCATAGCAGTGTGAACAGACAACAACACAGAGTTACACATGGAGTAAACAATAAACAAGTCAATAACATGGTAGAAAAAAAGAGAATCTATATACAATGTGTGCAAAAGGCATGAGGAAGTAGGCAATAAATCGAATAATTACAATTTAGCAGATTAACACTGGAGTGATAAATCATCAGATGATCATGTGCAAGTAGAGATACTGGTGTGCAAAAGAGCAGAAAAGTAAATAAATAAAAGCAGTATGGGGGTGAGGTAGGTAAATTGGGTGGGCTATATACCGATGGACTATGTACAGCTGCAGCGATCGGTTAGCTGCTCAGATAGCAGATGTTTAAAGTTGTTGAGGGAGATAAAAGTCTCCAACTTCAGAGATTTTTGCAATTCGTTCCAGTCGCAGGCAGCAGAGAACTGGAAGGAAAGGCGGCCAAATGAGGTTTTGGCTTTAGGGATGATCAGTGAGATACACCTGCTGGAGCGCGTGCTACGGGTCGGTGTAGCCATCGTGACCAGTGAACTGAGATAAGGCGGCACTTTACCTAGCATAGCCTTGTAGATGACCTGGAGCCAGTGGGTCTGACGACGAACATGTAGCGAGGGCCAGCCGACTAGGGCATACAGGTCGCAGTGGTGGGTGGTATAAGGTGCATTAGTAACAAAACGGATGGCACTGTGATAAACTGCATCCAGTTTGCTGAGTAGAGTATTGGAAGCTATTTTGTAGATGACATCGCCGAAGTCGAGGATCGGTAGGATAGTCAGTTTTACTAGGGTAAGTTTGGCGGCGTGAGTGAAGGAGGCTTTGTTGCGAAATAGAAAGCCGACTCTAGATTTGATTTTGGATTGGAGATGTTTGATATGAGTCTGGAAGGAGAGTTTGCAGTCTAGCCAGACACCTAGGTACTTATAGATGTCCATATATTCTAGGTCGGAACCGTCCAGGGTGGTGATGCTAGTCGGGCGTGCGGGTGCAGGCAGCGAACGGTTGAAAAGCATGCATTTGGTTTTACTAGCGTTTAAGAGCAGTTGGAGGAGTGTTGTATGGCATTGAAGCTCGTTTGGAGGTTAGATAGCACAGTGTCCAAGGAAGGGCCAGAAGTATACAGAATGGTGTCGTCTGCGTAGAGGTGGATCAGGGAATCGCCCGCAGCAAGAGCAACATCATTGATATATACAGAGAAAAGAGTCGGCCTGAGAATTGAACCCTGTGGTACCCCCATAGAGACTGCCAGAGGACCGGACAACATGCCCTCCGATTTGACACACTGAACTCTGTCTGCAAAGTAGTTGGTGAACCAGGCAAGGCAGTCATTAGAAAAACCGAGGCTACTGAGTCTGCCGATAAGAATATGGTGATTGACAGAGTCGAAAGCCTTGGCCAGGTCGATGAAGACGGCTGCACAGTACTGTCTTTTATCGATGGCGGTTATGATATCGTTTAGTACCTTGAGCGTGGCTGAGGTGCACCCGTGACCGGCTCGGAAACCGGATTGCACAGCGGAGAAGGTACGGTGGGATTCAAGATGGTCAGTGATCTGTTTGTTGACTTGGCTTTCGAAGACCTTAGATAGGCAGGGCAGGATGGATATAGGTCTGTAACAGTTTGGGTCCAGGGTGTCTCCCCCTTTGAAGAGGGGGATGACCGCGGCAGCTTTCCAATCCTTGGGGATCTCAGATGATACGAAGGAGAGGTTGAACAGGCTGGTAATAGGGGGTGCGACAATGGCGGCGGACAGTTTCAGAAATAGGGGGTCCAGATTGTCAAGCCCAGCTGATTTGTATGGGTCCAGGTTTTGCAGCTCTTTCAGAACATCTGCTATCTGGATTTGGGTAAAGGAGAAGCTGGGGAGGCTTGGGCGAGTAGCAGCGGGGGGGCGGAGCTGTTGGCCAAGGTTGGAGTCGCCAGGAGGAAGGCATGGCCAGCCGTTGAGAAATGCTTGTTGAAGTTTTCGATTATCACGGATTTATCGGTGGTGACCGTGTTACCTAGCCTCAGTGCAGTGGGCAGCTGGGAGGAGAGGATAAGTTCATTAGAGTTACCAGCCTCAGAAATTGCAGCCCAAATAAATGCTTCAGAGAGTTCAAGTAACAGACACATCTCAACATCAACTGTTCAGAGGAGACTGTGTGAATCAGGCCTTCATGGTCTTCATGGTCAAAATGCTGCAAAGAAACCACTACTAAAGGACACCAATAAGAAGAAGAGACTTGCTTGGGCCAAGAAACACGAGCAATGGACATTAGACCGGTGGAAGTATGTCCTTTGATCTGGAGTCCAAATTGGAGATTTTTGTTTCCAACCGCCGTGTCTTTGTGAGACGCGGTGTGGGCGAACGGATGATCTCTGCATGTGTATTTCCCACCATGAAGCATGAAGGAGGAGGTGTGGCGGTACTTCGCTGGTGACAATGTCTGTGATTTATTTAGAATTCAAGGCACACTTAACCAGCATGGCTACCACAGCATTCTGCAACGATACGCCATCCCATCTGGTTTGGGTTTAGTGGGACTATCATTTGTTTTTCAACAGGACAATGACCCAACACACCTCCAGGCTGTGTAAAGGTTATTCCACCAAGGAAAGTGATGGAGTGCTGCATCAGATGACCTGGCCTCCAGAATCCCCTGACCTCAACCAAATTGAGATGGTTTGGGATGAGTCTGACCGCAGAGTGAAGGAAAATCAGCCAACAAGTGCTCAGCATATGTCGGAACTCCTTCAAGACTGTTGGAAAAGCATTCCAGGTGAATCTGGTTGAGAGAATGCCAAGAGTGTGCAAAATATATTTTGATTTGTTTAACACTTTTTTGGTTACCACATGATTCCATGTGTCTTATTTAACAGTTTTAATCTCTTCGCTATTATTCTACAATGTAGAAAATAGTAAAAATAAAGAAAAACCCTTGAATGAGTAAGTGTTCTAAAACTTTTGACCGATAGTGTATACTACCATTCATCGGGTTTGGGGTCACTTAGAAATGTCCTCGTTTTTTAATTAAAGAAAAGCTCATTTTTTGTCCATTAAATAACGTCAAATTGATCAGAAATACAGTGTAGACATTGTTAATGTTGTAAATGAATATTGCAGCTAAAAACAACATTTTTTTATGGAATATCTACATAGGCGTACAGAGGCCCATTATCAGCAACCATCACTCCTGTGTTCCAATGGCACGTTGTGTTAGCTAATCCAAGTTTATCATTTTAAAAGGCTATTTGTTCAATAGAAAACCCTTTTGCAATTATGTTAGCACAGCTGAAAACTGTTGTTCTGATTAAAGAAGCAATAAAACTGGCCTTCTTTAGACTAGTTGAGCATCTGGAGCATCAGCATTTGTGGGTTTGATTACAGGCTCAAAATGGCCAGAAACAAAGACCCTTCTTCTGAAACTCGTCAGTCTATTCTTGTTCTGAGAAATGAAGGCTATTACATGTGAGAAATTGCCAAGAAACTGAAGATCTCGTACAACGCTGTGTACTACTCACTCCACAGAACAGTGCAAACTGGCTTTAACCAGAATAGAAAGAGGAGTGGGAGGCCACGTGGCACAACTGAGCAAGAGGACAAGTACATTAGAGTGTCTAGTTTGAGAAACAGATGCCTCACAAGTCCTCAACTGGCAGCTTCATTAAATAGTACCCGCAAAACACCAGTCTCAACGTCAACAGGCAACTCCGGGATGCTGGCCTTCTAGGCAGAGTTCCTCTGTCCAGTGTCTGTTCTTTTGCCCATCTTAATCTTTTATTTTTATTGGCCAGTCTGAGATATGGCTTTTTCTTTGCAACTCTGCCTTGAAGGCCAGCATCCCGGCGTCGCCTCTTCATGGTTGACGATGAGACTGGTGTTTTGCGGGTACTATTTAATGAAGCTGCCAGTTGAGGACTTGTCAGGCTTCTGAGGACTTGTGATTAATTAATTAATAATGAATAATGAAAAATAATGAATTAAACATTAATAATGTCTACACTGTATTTCTGATCAATTTGATGTTTTTTTTTTTGGCTACCTCGCTACTATTCTACATTTGCACACACTGTACATAGATTTTTCTATTTTTCTTTTCTATTGTGTTATTGACTGTACGTTTGTTTTTGTGTAACTCTGTGTTGTTGGCCAGGTCGCAGTTGTAAATGAGAACTTGTTCTCAACTGGCCTACCTGGTTAAATAAATAAATAAAAACAATTTAAATGGACAAAAAAAATTGCTTTTCTTTCAAAAACAAGGACATTTCTAAGTGACCCCAAACTTTTGAACAGTAGTGTATATATTCGTATTCCATTCCTTTACTTAGCTTTGTGTGTATTAGGTAGTTGTTGTGGAATTGTTAGATTACATGTTAGATATTGCTGCACTGTCGGAACTAGAAGCACACGCATTTCGCTACACTCGCATTAACATCTACTAACCATGTGTATGTGACCAATAAAATTTAATTGATTTGATGTGTCATGGAAAGTGTAGATGTTCCTAATGTTTTGTACACTCAGTGTATATAGTCTTTAGTATTAATAAAGCAAATATAGTCTTTAGTATTAATACAGTATATAGTCTTTAGTATTATTACAGTATATAGTCTTTAGTATTAATACAGTATAAAGTCTTTAGTATTAATACAGTATATAGTATTTAGTATTATTACAGTATATAGTCTTTAGTATTAATACAGTATATAGTCTTTAGTATTAATACAGTATATAGTCTTTAGTATTAATACAGTATATAGTCTTTAGTATTAATGCAGTATATCATCTTTCGTATTAATACAGTGCATCACCAGGAACTTGATCAAAGACGCTATTCCCCAGTACAGGTTTCTGGGGTGGTAATCATTAAAATAGAGTGGGCCACTTTAATACATACATGCAACAGAACACATCTTATCCCTCGATGGAAATTTGATATCAAACATGGTTGGGATGAAAAAACCCATATAGCCAGGTCATGACACGAAATGAGTGCCCTTTGATATTTTATGTAGAAATTGTGAACCAATATTGAATTTTAAAAGCCTGTTATCAATAATTAAATCAGATTTTTAATGTGAAAAGACTTGCTAAAGTGCTCAAATTCAGCATTTTGAGATGTCTCTCCGTGCACCCTCTGACTTCCAGGACAATTTTAACCCACTTCCCCCCAACATATCTCCAAGTTTACACCATCATTGTAAAGCACTAGTAATTTTGTAGCTTTGACAAAGTAATTTCTGTAGATTAACATTTTTTCTCATGTAATTAGTGATACATTTTAAGTAAAACAACAATTTGTCTCTCATTTTAAGGTCAGTCCTGTTGAAAAGGAACTGAACTCTCATTTGAATATGGTGAAACTAATCCTTTTAAAATATTATTTTCAAAAGAAACATTGAACATCTTACAGTCAAATCATGGTGTAAAACCATGTAAACTGGTTCTAATCTTCTTGGCCATTTTCTGGTGCTTTGTGGTGGAAATCCATCCTGCATCCCACTGCTGGCTTGCTTCTGAAACTAAGCAGGGTTAGTCCTGGTCAGTCCCTGGATGGGAGACCAGATGCTGCTGGAAGTGGTGTTGGAGGGCCAGTAGGAGGCTCTCTTTCCTCAGGCCTAAAAAAATATCCCAATGCCCCAGGGCAGTGACTGGGGACACTGCCCTGTGTAGGGTGCCGTCTTTCGGATGGGACGTTAAATGGGTGTCCTGACTCTCTGTGGTCACTAAAGATCCCATGGCACTTATCGTAAGAGTAAGGGTGTTAACCCCGGTGTCCTGGCTAAATTCCCAAGCTGTCCCTCATACCATCACGGTCATCTAATCATCCCCAGCTTACAATTGGCTCATTATCCCCCTCCTCTCCCCTGTAACTATTCCCCAGGTCATTGTTGTAAATGAGAATGTGTTATCAGTCAACTTACCTGGTAGAATAATGGTAAAATTAAAAACTAATTAAAAACTGAGTGGGTCGAGCATAAAACGTCAACCCTGTTACCTACCCACAAGATACAAGTCACAGGTTACCGATATAATTGAAGATTAGAAACAACTGCAGCTATCACAAACAGTGTTGTCTATCAGAATCTTAAAAACAGGCACGGACACCAACTCCCCTAACTTTAATGTCTTTGGAAGCATGTTCCAGGATGAAGTGGCATTATGGGGAAAAGATTGTTTCCCCATCTCAGTTCTAGCCTTAGGAACAGACAAGGACAGCAGCAACTGTGATCGAAGACTGTATTGAGTGACTGATCTGGTCAGTAAGGAACAGAGATACAAAGGGAGTTGTCCTATCAATGCTTTGTACACATTAAAGTGTACCAGTGCTTAACCCTCCTAGTGGAGAGAGAGGTCCATTGCACCATAGCATACAGATCACAGTGATAGGTGAGTGATCTAGCATTTGTAATACATCTTCAATCCCCAAGATACACTGTGTCCAGAGTTCTTAAGGTACTTGCTGAGGCCTGCGTATAGACATCACCAAAATCCAGCTCTGATTAAAAAAAGTGCTTTGAACAAGACCCTTTCCGACTAACATTGAAAAGCAAGATTTGTTCCTAAAATAGAAACCCAATTTCAACTTCAGTTTCTTGGTCAATGTGCTGTTTAAAATTCAGCTTTTCATCAAACCAAATCCCAAGATACTTATAGGTGGTGACCCTATCAATTTGCTGGCCTTTTTTATAGTTAACATCTACAAGTGACTCAATCTGTTTACTTTCAGGGAAGAGAAACCCATACATTTTGTTTTCCTTGTATTAAGCACAAGAATTGGAGTGGGTCTAGGGTTTCTGGCATGATTGTGTTAATGTGAGCCATGACCAGTCCTTCAAAGCACTTCATGGCTACCAACGTGAGTGCTACGGGGCGGTAATCATTTAGGCAGGTTACCTTCGCTTCCTTGGGCACAGGGACTATGGTGGTCTGCTTGAAACATTTTGGTATTACAGACTCAGACAGGGATAGGTTGAAAATGTCAGTGAAAACACTTCAAGTTGATTAGCGCATGCTCGGAGTACACGTCCTGGTAATCCATCTGGCCCTACGGCCTTGTGAATGTTGACCTGTTTAAAGGTCTTGCTCACATCGGCTGCGGAGAGCGTGCTCACACAGTCTTACGGAACAGCTGTTGCTCTCATGCACGTTTCAGTGTTATTTGCCTCGAAGCGAGCATAGAAGTAATTTAGTGCATCTGGTACGCTCGTGTCACTGGGCAGCTCTTGGCTGTGCTTCCCTTTGTAGTCTGTAATAGTTTGCAAGCCCTGCCACATCTGCCGAGCGTTGGAGCCGGTTCGGTCTTAGTCCTGTATTGATGCTTTGCCTGTTTGATGGTTTGTCGGAGGGCATAGCGGGATTTCTTATTAGCTTATGGGTTAGAGCCCCGCTCCTTGAAGCGGCAGCTCTAACCTTTAGCTCAGTGCCTATAACCTATACATTAATGAGGTCTCAGAGGGAAAAAATGGGGGGAAATGACCAGAAAAGTCCAGAAAATGCAATCAAATGGGCACAAAAGGTCTAACCATATATGATATCATTAGATATCCCAATAATGCCCACCCTACTGCCGTCCCATTTCAAGGCTGAGACGGCCCAGGTCTGTTTGATCTGGTCTGAATGGAATGTGGAATACAAAACACATGATTGAGAAGAGAAACAGACACAGGACAATACTGGACATTATCATCACTGAGGGATTGGGTCATGTGTTGCTTGACAATATTCATACTATGTTATTCAAAAGAGTCCTTGTGCACCAAATTAAAACTTATCAGAGAAGCTAGAAAAAATTTAAGCAGATAATGTAATGAAAGTGACATGTAACTCTAGCTCTGTGTGTGTGTGTGTGTGTGTGTGTGTGTGTGTGTGTGTGTGTGTGTGTGTGTGTGTGTGTGTGTGTGTGTGTGTGTGTGTGTGTGTGTGTGTGTGTGTGTGTGTGTGTGTGTGTGTGTGTGTGTGTGTGTGTGTGTACTCGGGCTGAAGTCCTGAGGTGTTGGATCAATAGTGATGCTGACATATGACTCAAAGTAACCATGAATGTTGACACCAGTGAAGAGTGTGTTTTTGACATAGGGCTGCACAACTAACCAAATATTAAGCGAAATTGCAATATGCGCAGTTTCCATATCGCAAGATGCTGCAATATTTTGAAACGCCACTTAGCCATTTGTAATGACGGTTTTGTTTTTTGTTTTACTTTTGATGTATTGCTTGCAGACACGGTCCTTGCTGATATGACGCCCTAGGTGAGACAAAAAAATGTACGCACTCCTCCTATCCTCGCAAAGTAGAATAGTAGCCTAGGCTATACAGTGTCGGCCAACAACGCACTTTAATGAATGCCTATCCATGTGGTAGCCTACCATTAGTAAAACAGGCAGTTGCACTGGCTTTATAGTCCTGATACCTGACAAAGACAAATCATTTTGATTATTCTGAATATCAGCTACGACAGACGGCGTGTCCTAAAGTAAATTGAAATAAATTTACCAAATGTATATAATTAATCCTGCCTTAAATAAATAAAATCATTTAAAATACTTAGCCACAGAGGATCATTAGCTTCTTATTTAACCCAACCCCTCTGAATCAGAGAGGTGCATGGGGCTGCCTAAAATCGACATCCACGTCTTCAGCACCCGGGGACCAGTGGGTTAACTGCCTTGCTCAGGGGCAGAATGACAGAGTTTTACCTTCCCTGTCATTTGGTTACATAAATTCCTGTTAATGCATGTATTAATTAGTAATTTACCATTCTCATTCTCGGAGTGGAATTGTTCTTTTGGTTTATTTCATATCATAATTTACGAGTTTTATAAATGTTTTCATTGTCTTTTGTTTGGAGCACTCCATATGAGCGTGTGTATGGTTTGTTTCTCTGTGCTGTTAATGTTGACCGAGTGCCTGAGCATGCATAAAGTAGGCTACCTAGCCTGCTGCGTGCAACTGTAAGAAAGTGTGAATTTGGGGATGTCTGATTTCTGACCACCACTAATAACAAGCTGAGTTTAAATCATAAGTGGCACGCAGGGTAGTGTGGCGAAGGTAGGTAAGAAACCTGCGCCCACTTCCCATGCTTACCGTGGAGAGCGGGAGTACGGGCAGACACCGTGTTATGTGGAAGAGCGCACGGTGTCTCCTGTACGTGTGCATAGCCCGGTGCGGGTTATTCCACCTCCCCGCACTGGGCGGGCTAGATTGAGCATTGAGTCAAGTGCCATGAAGCCGGCTCAACATATCTGGCCTCCAGTACGTCTCCTCGGGCCGGTGTACATGGCACCAGCCTTACGTATGGTGTCCCCGGTTCGCCAACACAGCCCAGTGCGGGTTATTCCACCTCCCCGCACTGGACGGGCTACGGGGAGCATTCAACCAGGTAAGGTTGGGCAGGCTCGGTGCTCAAGGGAGCCAGTACGCCTGCACGGTCCGGTATATCCGGCGCCACCTTCCCGCCCCAGCCCAGTACCACCAGTGCCTACACCACGCACCAGGCTTCTAGTGCGTCTCCAGAGCCCTGTTCCTCCTCCACGCACTCTCCCTGTGGTGCGTGTCTCCAGCCCAGTGCCTCCAGTTCCGGCACCACGCATCAAGCCTCCTGTGCGTCTCCAGAGCCCTGTACGCACTGTTCCTTCTCCCCGCACTCGCCCTGAGGTGCGTGCCCTCAGCCCGGTACCACCAGTGCCGGTACCACGCACCAGGCCTATAGTGCGCTTTGAGAGTCCAGTGTGCCCTGTTCCTGCTCCCCGCACTAGCCTTGAGGTGCGTGTCTCCAGTCCGGTACCACCAGTTCCGGCACCACGCACCAGGCCTACTGTGCGCCTCAGCAGGTCAGAGTCGGCCGTCTGCCCAGCGCCGTCTGAGCCATCCGTCTGCCCAGCGCCGTCTGAGCCATCCGTCTGCCCAGCGCCGTCTGAGCCATCCGTCTGCCCAGCGCCGTCTGAGCCATCCGTCTGCCCAGCGCCGTCTGAGCCGCCCGTCTGTCCCGAGCCTTCAGAGCCGCCCGTCTGTCCCGAGCCTTCAGAGCCGCCCGTCTGTCCCGAGCCATTAGAGCCGCCCGTCTGTCCCGAGCCATTAGAGCCGCCCGTCTGTCCCGAGCCATTAGAGCCGCCAGCCAGTCAGGAGCTGCCAGAGCCGCCAGCCAGTCAGGAGCTGCCAGAGCCGCCAGCCAGTCAGGAGCTGCCAGAGCCGCCAGCCAGTCAGGAGCTGCCAGAGCCGCCAGCCAGTCAGGAGCTGCCAGAGCCGCCAGCCAGTCAGGAGCTGCCAGAGCCGCCAGCCAGTCAGGAGCTGCCAGAGCCGCCAGCCAGTCAGGAGCTGCCAGAGCCGCCAGCCAGTCAGGAGCTGCCAGAGCCGCCCGCCAGTCAGGAGCTGCCAGAGCCGCCCGCCAGTCAGGAGCTGCCAGAGCCGCCCGCCAGTCATGAGCTGTCCGCCAGTCATGAGCTGTCCGCCAGTCATGAGCTGTCCGCCAGTCATGAGCTGTCCGCCAGTCATGAGCTGTCCGCCAGTCATGAGCTGCCCGCCAGTCATGAGCTGCCCGCCAGTCATGAGCTGCCCGCCAGTCATGAGCTGCCTTCCAGTCATGAGCTGCCCTCCAGTCATGAGCTGCCCTCCAGTCATGAGCTGCCCTCCAGTCATGAGCTGCCCTCCAGTCATGAGCTGTCCCTCAGCCCGGAGCTGCCATTAGTCCGGAGCTGCCCCTCTGTCCGGAGCTGCCCTTCAGTCCGGAGCTGCCCTTCAGTCCGGAGCTGCCCCTCTGTCCGGAGCTGCCCTTCAGTCCGGAGTTGCCCCACTGTCCTGAGCTACCTCTCTGTCCTGAGCTATCTCTCTGTCCGGAGCTACCTCTCTGTCCGGAGCTACCTCTCTGTCCGGAGCTACCTCTCTGTCCTGAGTTATCTCCTCTATTTAGGAGGGACCTTTGGGAAGGTTCCTAGACCAGGGTCGGGGGCGAGGGTCGCCACTCAAAGGACGCTAAGGAGGGGGATAAAGACAATGGTGGAGTGGTGTCCTCGTCCTGCGCCGGAGCCGCCACCGCGGACAGATGCCCACCCAGACCCTCCCCTTGAGTTTTAGGGGTGCGCCCGGAGTTCGCACCTTGAGGGGGGGTTCTGTCACGTTCCTGACCTGTTTTCCCTTGTTTTTGTATTTGTTTAGTATGGTCAGGGCGTGAGTTGGGGTGGGCATTCTATGTTTTGTGTCTAGTTTGTCTGTTTCTGTGTCCAGCCTAATATGGTTCTCAATCAGAGACAACTGTCAATCGTTGTCCCTGATTGAGAATCATATATAGGTGGCTTGTTTTGTGTTGGGGATTGTGGGTGGTTGTTTCCTGTCTTTGTGTTTTGTCTGCACCAGCTAAGACTGTGACGGTTAGTTTGTTTTTGTCATTTTGTATAGTGTCTTGTTTTGTGTGAATTAAATAATGGAAAATTACCACGCTGCACATTGGTCCTCAGATCCTTCTCGCCTCTCCTCGTCTGAGGAGGAGGACGACTTAGACTGCCGTTACATTTAGGCCATTTGATAGGAAACACGCATGACGTAAATAGTGTCTGTCTCATGAAATTGTCATAAATTTGGTTGCCCTGTAAGCTACAGAAATGGCCACAGAGGCTATATACTCGTTCTACCGTATAGGCTACGCTGCATCATGCCCCTGCCTTTGGCAAAGAGTGCACTGTTCATCAGCGTTCACCTTAATAGTCCATATGCCTCTCTATCCCCCCCATCTCTTCCTGGACTGGGCGAGAGAGTAAGAGGGGCTAGAGGAGAGAGATAGGCGAGAGGGATTAGGAGAGAGAGGTTGAGACTGCTGCCTACTAATGAAACTCAGGACTATAGGGTACAGTAGGTCTACCTAAGGGGAAGTAGCTACTAGAGCACCAATAACAGAACATAAGACTGAGAATAGCCTTATTGTGAAAACAGTGGTGAAACGGTAGCTTAACAGGCAGGTATGCAGCTTTGAAGTTGGTATGCCTATGTAGGGAATGTTTTGGTTGTATTTACCTTCCATGGAGTGGACCAGAAGGACTCACAGACACAGATGAATTACAGCTTTAATCATTTGAAAGGAGGCTTTACCGAGGTATGGCCCACATTTTTCCACGTACGAGTGTTATGTGGTATGTCTGCACATGTTAACATTGCTTTGTTAGAGGTCCATTGTTAGCACACTGAGTTCCATAGCGTGATCATTGTGTTATACCTGGCATAGCTGATATATGACTGACTGCCGTAACCTGTAAGAATTAGTTAAGTTATGAATAAAACAACATTGAGGCCAGGATTCAATCCAAAGCAAATAAACAACCTATGCAAAGCAACAGATTTAAATATAAAGGCAACTTCCCAGACAATGGCAGAAATCACATTCGCTGTAAACGACTTAATCGCAGTAAACGACTTAATCGCAGTACACAGGTTGTTTATCTGCTTTTGTTTGAATCCCTGCCTCAGTTGATCTCCACACGCTGTCCTGGAGTTATCCTGTTCTTTGAAGACTTGAAGAGAATTGAAAGAGTATTTATTTCCCAAGTCCAGTAGCTAGCTACTAAGTTCACCTGGAAAAGCGGTCCGATGTCGACGTCGAATCCCAGGTCGGCAAATCCCGTGGCGATGAACTTTGCCCCCCCTGTCCTGGCCCATCTTGGCCACCAGCAGACGAGGGTTTCTGCCCTCGTGCTTCTTAAACTCCACCACCCTGGGAGAAGATTAATAAATCATATCAATAGTGAGACTCAGGAGGTTGACAACAGAGCAGAGGAGAAGACAATTTTAAGTATTATTCTCTTCTGCTTTTACCGGTTGTGTGCTGTAGAGATCTCCTCATGCTCTCCAAACTCGCTGCGATAGGCTCCACTCACCATTCTGGTGCTGGCTTTATGTTCCCCAAACACAGCCTTCATGGCATCCGTGATCTCCCCTACAGAACATCTGGGGAATACACAACAGCATGTCTTAACAAATCTTCTCTTTTAATCACATACAGTGGGGTCCGGGATTATTGGATCCCTTGAAAAAGATCAGCTAAAAAGACTGTATAAATAAATACTGAGCTATTTATTCTGGTCCTGGTGCCCTTGTTAAGGTCAACAACACTCTGTAGGAGTCCCAAACTTGGCCACAAGTGGATCTTCCAACAAGACAATAACCCCAAGCACAAATCAAATCCACAAAGAATGGTTAACCTCTAACACCTCCCAAACCCGGATCCGGGAGCACCCCCCACCACCCCCCACTGACTAGCATAGCTAGCATAGCGTCACAAGTAAATAGTAGCATCTAAATATTAAATCACAAGTCCAAGACACCAAATGAAAGATACAGATCTTGTGAATAAAGCCATCATTTCTGATTTTTAAAATGTTTTACAGGGAAGACACAATATGTAAATCTATTAGCTAACCACGTTAGCAAAAGACACCATTTTTCTTACTCCACTATTTTTTCACTCCATCACCAGCTATCACCAATTCGACCAAATAAAGATATAAATAGCCACTAACCAAGAAAAAACTTCATCAGATGACAGTCTGATAACATATTTATTGTATAGCATAGGTTTTGTTAGAAAAATGTGCATATTTCAGGTATAAATCATAGTTTGCCATTGCAGCCACCATCACAAATCTCCCCAAAGCGACTAGAATTACTACAGAGAGCAACGTGTATTACCTAATTACTAATCATAAAACATTTCTTAAAAATACACAGCTCACAGCAATGGAAAGACACAGATCTTGTGAATTCAGACAATATTTCAGATTTTCTAAGTGTTTTACAGCGAAAACACAATAAATCGTTATATTAGCATACCACATGTGCAAACGTTACCCGAGCATTGATTCAAGGCAAAAAGAGCGATAGCATTATCACCACCAAAATGTATTAATTTTTTCACTAACCTTCTCAGAATTCTTCCGATGACACTCCTGTAACATCATATTACAACATACATATAGAGTTTGTTCGAAAATGTGCATATTTAGCCACAAAAAAACGTGGTTATACAATGAGAATAGTAGCAAAACTGGCCTGAAAATGTCGGGCGCCATATTGGACAGTGATCTAGTCTAATGAATAAATATTCATAAACTTGACAAAAAAATACAGGGTGGACAGCTATTGAAAGACAATTTAGTTCTTAATGCAATCGCTGAATTACATTTTTTAAATTATCCTTACTGTGCAATACCGGGTGCGCCAAAGCGAAGCTACCCCAAAGAAAATGGCGGAATATGCGTTTAACATTTTTCTACAGAACAACGATTTATCATCATAAATAGTTCTTACTATGAGCTGATCTTCCATCAGAATCTTGGGCAATGTATCCTTTCTCCGGTCTAATCGTCTTTTGGTCGAAAGATGTCCTCTTGTCCCGTCGAAATGGCCACTAACGTTCGGCATCTACAGGAAAAGTGTCCAACTCTTCAAAGTGCGTCACAAAGAAATGCCTCAAAATCGCACTAAACGGATATAAATTGCTATAAAACGGTTTAAATTAACTACCTTATGATGTTTTTAACACCTATAACGAGTAAAAACATGACCGGCGATATATTACTGGCTAAACCAAAGCTTGGAAAGAGGCCAGTCCGACGTCCATCGTGCGTCGAGCGCATTGAAGAAAAGAAAGCTCCTTCCGCCTTTCTGTCTTTTATAAAGTCCCTGATTGCGCAATCGACTCCATTCAAATTGTCACCACTTACTGACATCTAGAGGAAGGCGTAGGCAGTGTTTGTAGCCCCATAGGATTCACAGGGACTTAAAAACTGAACTGGGAACAGGGACCAAGATTTCTGAAATCTCACTCCCTGGCAGGAAAAGTGCTGTAGAATGAGTTCTGTTCCACTCAGAGACATAATTCCAACGGTTATAGAAACTAGAGAGTGTATTCTATCCAATAATAATAATAATATGCATATTGTACGAGCAAGAATTGAGTACTAGGCAGTTTAATCTGGAGACGAATTTATGCTATGTCGAAACAGCACCCCCTATATTCGCAAGAAGTTAATTGACCACAAAAATCAACATTTTGCAATGGAAATCTCCGGACTTGAACCCGATTGAAAACCTGTGGTTTGAATTGAAGAGGCTGGTCGATAAGCGCAGACAAATAATATCAAGGATCTGGAAAGATTCTTTATGGAGGAATGGTCTGATCCCTCCCAATGTGTTCTCCAACCTCATAAAACATTTTAGAAAAAAGCTCAGCGTCATTATCTTCGCAAAGGGAGGGTGCTAGAGTATTGAAAACAGGGGTGCCAATCATTTTGCCACCTATTTTATTTATTATTACTTGTCAAACTAAATATCTTTAGCTGAACAATTGTATTAGTGTAAAATATATATATTTTTTAAATGTGAGCATACGATATAGCTCAGTATTTGTATTATTTATTTTATACAGTCTTTTTTCTCATCTTAATCAAGGGATCCAATAATTCCGGACCCCACTATATATAAGCAGGGTTTTTTACAAGCTCTCCTTTCAATACTCCCTGCCTTTTCAGCTTACTTTATTTATTTAACCAGGATAGTCCATTCAATAACAATTGCACTGCACTGATCGCAGGGGAGTCCTGGGTTCAAAGAAAAATGCTGTTATGTATTTCTTAGGTGATTGTATACGCAGTGCTGGGGAGTAGTGAACTACATGTAGTTCAACAAGTAATTTAACAACATTTTGCTGTAGCTTGGTAGAAATCTTGGTAGTGTATTTAGTTGTTAATGACTTTTTTGCATTGTAGCAGTGTGGCTAATTACTGGATCTACACACAGCTTTTTTTGCAAAAAGAAAATATTGGTAATGGAGGCAATCATTTTCTTTCTTGTTCAGCATCAGATCTGCCTAATTCTCACTTAAATTTTTGTGTGTGTGTTTAATAGGCTAAGTTACACATTATGTTAACATCTGACTCCAGAGAGATCTGTTGTTGCAATTTGTAGTCTATGACAATTCAAATTTAATTATGATAATTTTTCACAAAGTAGTTTGCATGTAGTGAACTACTTTTTAAAAGTAACTTTAGTTAAGTAAAATACAGAAGGAATTCCATATTTTGTTATGTTACAGCCTTATCTTAAAATTGATAAAATAAAAAAATTGGCCTCAATCTACACACAATACCCCATAATGACAAAGTGAAAACAGGTTTTTAGAAATGTTTGCAAATTCATTACAAATAAAAAACAGAAATACGTTATTTACAAAATACCTTTTGCTATGAGAATCAAAATTGAGGTCATTTGCATCCTGTTTCCATTGATCATCCTTGAGATGTTTCTACAACTTGATTGGAGTTCAACTGTGGTAAATTCAATTAATTGGACATGATTTGGAAATGCACACATCTGTCTATATAAGGTCCCACAGTTGACAGTGCATGTCAGAGCAAAAACCAAGCCATGAGGTCGAAAAAAATAGTCCGTAGAGCGCCGAGACAGGATTGTGTCGAGGCACAGATCGGGAGAAGGGTACCAAAAAATGTCTCCAGCATTGAAGTTCCCCAAGAACACAGTGGCCTCCATCATTCTTAAATGGAAGAAGTTTGGAACCACCAAGACTCTTCCTAGAGCTGACCGCCCGGCCAAACTGAGCAACCGGGGTAGAAGGGCCTTGGTCAGGGAGGTAACCAAGATTCCGATGGTTCTACAGTTCCTCTGTGGAAATGAGAGAACCTTCCAGAGGGACAACCATCTCTGCAGCACCACCAATCAGGCCTTCATGGTAGTGGCCAGATGGAAGCCACTCCTCAGTAAAAGGCATATGACAGCCCGCTTGGAGTTTGCCAAAAGGCACCTAAAGAATCTCAGACCATGAGAAACAAGATTCTCTGGTCTGATGAAACCAAGATTGAAATCTTTGGCCTGAATGCCAACCGTCACGTCTGGAGGAAACCTGGCACCATACCTATGGTGAAGCATGGTAGTGGCATCAACATGCTGTGGGGATGTTTTTCAGCGGCAGGGACTGGGAGACTAGTCAGGATCGAAGCAAAGATGAACGGAGAAAAGTAACAGAGAGATCCTTGATGAAAACCTGCTCCAGAGACTCAGACTGGGGCGCAGATTCACCTTCCAAGAGGACAACGGCCCTAAGCACATGACCTTTAAACCCGATCGAACATCTCTGGAGAGACCCAAAAATAGCTGGGCAGCCACGCTCCCCATCCAACCTGACAGAGCTTGGGAGGATCTGCAGAGAAGAATGGAAGAAACTGTCCAAATACAGGTGTGCCAAGCTTGTAGTGTCAAACCCAAGAAGACTCGATGCTGTAATCGCTGCCAAAGGTGCTTCAACAAAGTAGTGAGTAAAGGGTCTGAATACATATGTAAATGTGATATCAGGTTTTTTTTTGTAAACATTTGGGTACATTCATTCATTTCTGTCAATGCATGTATTACTTAATTAGTCATTTACCGTTCTCATTCTCGGACTGGAAACACTGTTTGCGGAGTTCACAACCAGCTACGCTTGTGAGAAACAAGTTTTGATTTATTTCATAACCATTACGAGTTTTGTAAATGTTTTCATTGTCTTTTGTTTGGAGCGCTTGAGCATGTCTGGTTTCTCTTTCCTGATAATGTTGAGGGAGCGCACGTGCCTGAGGACACACACAAGTAGGCTTACCTGGCCTGCTGGCCTGCTGTGTGCAAAAGGAGGAAAGTGCCCATTTGGCAATGTCTGATTTCTGATTGTCATAAATCACCACGTCCACCACGAAATAAGCTGAGCTTCTCAGTTATTTTTTTAACTTCCATTGCAAATGATAGTTCCTCAGTACTTGTAAAATCTTTCCAACACTCCTGGCCTTGATAATCACCAAGCCTCGGTGTGAAAGAGCAAAATATCATGATCTGATGATTCCATATATACAGTGGAAACGTCATACAAAAACAGCTGTCTATCAAGAGCTCACTGGAGCTGGAAACTCTGTGGGCTAGTTGATATAATGTTGCAAGTTAGCTAGCGACAGCTTTGAGGCGACCCAGTTGATGATTTGGTATAATGTTGCACTTCACTAGCAATAGCTCAATTCAAGACAGATAGAAAGGGAGGCAGACAAGTAGACTAGAGATGAATGAAATATTTCCTACTGTTTTAATTTTTCTACTTTACGTCTATGTATTTTACTTAGTTGACAATGAAGTTATAGGTTTACTGCTGCATTGGCCTATAGAATATATCTGAGTTCTATGCACTCATTTCTTTAGCCGCCAATAGATCAGTGTATCAATGTGTCCATATGGCAGAGGCTGGTGCTCTCACCTTAGTTGAATTTGAACTTTTTCGATTTTTATTGTTTGTCTTCAGATTTTTATGATGAACCACGTGACAGTGATTTTGAGAAACAAAAACGTTATTATTGAAATTAAAGTTTCACAAAAATTAGCATATAAAAATGTGTAGAACTGGCACACAGATCGGTAGAAATGGTAGGATAAATTGTAAGCTTCCCCAAACTTGAAACTCCTGAGCTGCCTATGGTTTTTATTATAAACTGGCTGGTTTGAGCCCTGAATTCTGATTGGCTGAAAGCCATGGTATATCAGACCGTATACCATGGGTATGACAAGACGTTTAGTTTTCTGCTCTAATTACATTGGTAACCAGTTTATAATAGCAATAAGGCTCCTCGGGGGGTTGTGACATATGGCCAATATACCATAGCTAAGGGCTGTGTCCAGGTACTCCGCGTTGTGTCGTGCGTAAGAACAGCCTTTAGCCGTGGTTTATTGGCCATATACCACAACACCTCCTCGGGCCTTATTGCTTAAGTATAACACTCATGTAAAAAAATGTGGAATGCGCAAGCACGTGCACACATAGGAGGTCCAGTGAAAAAACATGCTATGGAAACTATGGAAATCAAAGGCCAGTCCAACTGATTAGTTCTACCGCCTTTCCTGGACGGAAATGATTTTGCCATGGCGCAGTGTCACATATAAATGACTGCAGAGGAAACACTACCATCTCACATACTATATGGCTCTAGACAAAAGCAGTGCACTACATAGGGAATAATGGGCCATTTTTTATTTAGCCCATTTTCCATCAAATTTACCCATGTCTCCTTTGATTTCATATACAGTAATAAAATGTATATTAAATGTTATTTTTAATTGCATGTATAATCAAGTTAAAGTATGCAATTGCTGCTGAATTAAATGGTTTAAAAGTCCTATGAAGTGTAATACGAGACTAGCCACCATCCGCTACGATAAGAAAAGCGTCTTTACTTTTCCATCTGTTTTACAGCTTTATTTTATGGTGGCTAGCCTTGTGGGATTCCATACTTGTAGGGGGATCACTCGTCCTGGATTGTGCAGGACAGTCCCGCATTTTGGCCATTTTGGCCCGCAACCAAACAATCATGTCCCACTGTAACGAAAGTTGTCGGGAGAAGGAGAGGAGGACCAAAGTGCAGCGTGGACTGGGGACCCTTACAACGGACCCCGAATAGGAGGGAAACTCTGGCAGCGCCGGACAGGCGGGAGGCTCTGGCAGCGCCGGACAGGCGGGAGGCTCTGGCAACGCCGGACAGGAGAGAGGCTCTGGCTGCTCCGGACAGGCGGGAGGCTCTGGCAGCGCCGGACAGGCGGGAGGCTCTGGCTGCTCCGGGAAAGGAGGGAGACTCTGGCTGCTCCGGGCAGGAGGGAGACTCTGGCTGCTCCGGGCAGGAGGGAGTCGCTGGAGGCTCCGGACTGGAGGGCTACGCTGGAGGCTCCGGACTAGAGGGCGACGCTGGAGGCTCCGGACTAGAGGGCGACGCTGGAGGCTCCGGACTAGAGGGCGACGCTGGAGGCCTCGTGCCATAACTCCTCACTGGAGGCTTCGTGCCATGGATCTTCACTGGAGGCCTCGTGCCATAACTCCTCACTGGAGTCTTCATGCCATGGATCTTCACTGGAGGCTTTGTGCCATGGATCATTACTGGAGGCTTCTTGCCATGGATCATCACTGGAGGCTTCTTACCATGGATCATCACTGGACGCTTCGTGCCATGGATCATCACTGGAGGCTTCGTGCCATGGATCATCACTGGAGGCTTCGTGCCATGGCTTACCACTGGAGGCTTCGTGCCATGGCTCACCACTGGAGGCTTCGTGCCATGGATCACCACTGGAGGCTTCGTGCCATGGATCATCACTGGAGGCTTCGTGCCATGGATCATCACTGGAGGCTTCTTGCCATGGATCATCACTGGAGGCTTCGTGCCATGGATCATCACTGGAAAAAAAGAAGAAAAAAAACGACCAGCAAACAGTTCTGACAGGTGCAACAAACACTAACCAGAAAATAACCACCCACAAACAAAAGTGGGAAAACAGGCTACCTAAGTATGGCTCTCAATCAGAGACAACGATAGACAGCTGCCTCTGATTGAGAACCACATCACAACAAATTCAAACACCACCAATTTAGATTTTTTTGTTTGTCAGTCCGATATTCCAACCTCTCACGTAGCACTTATGAAAATATCTATATTATAACGATGTGGTAGCCTAAGCCTAATGGTAATTTTAAACATTTTTCCAATCATTGTTGAGATCTGATATTCTGTGCAGTGCAAGACGAGTTGTAGTGTAGCCCAATGTCATAGGCCAGTGGTTCCCAAACTATGGGTCGCCTGAAATGAAAATGGGGTTGCGGGAGAAAATCCATAATCCTGAGAAAAAAATTATATATACAAAAAATTATGTATATTATAATATCGACTTTGTATCTCAAAATCATTGTAATGTGGTTAACCTTAATAATCAAAAATTCAACCAGAAAACGCACTTAACACTGGAACTTGGAAATCTCCGACTTCAGTGCATGCAAGACAACTGGGCATTCGGAAATAAACAAGCTCCGAATGGGAAATCTTTTTCAACGGTCATCCAACTCGGAATTCCAACTCGGGAACTCAGGCCTCTTTCTAGAGCTCAGACTTTCCGACCTAAGATCACTGACATCAATATTTGACCTAGTATTTTTCTGAGTTCCCAGTTGTCTTGACAGCACCATAGATATAATCCTGACCACCCTGCCCTCTCAATACACCTCTGCTGTCTTCAACCAGGATCTCAGCAATCACTGCCTCATTGCCTGCATCCGTAATGGGTCTGCGGTCAAACAACCACCCCTCATCACTGTCAAACGCTCCCTAAAACACTTCAGCAAGCAGGCCTTTCTAATCGACTTGGCCCGGGTATCCTGGAAGGATATTGACCTCATCCCGTCAGTAGAGGATGCCTGGTTATTCTTTAAAAGTGCTTTCCTCACCATCTTAAATAAGCATGCCCCATTCAAAAAAATGTAGAACCAGGAACAGATATAGCACTTGGTTCACTCCAGACCGGACTGCCCTTGACCAGCACAAAACATCCTGTGGCGTACTGCATTAGCAGCGAATAGCCCCCGCGATATGCAACTTTTCAGGGAAGTTAGGAACCAATATACACAGGCAGTTAGGAAAGCAAAGGCTAGTTTTTTCAAACAGAAATGTGCATCCTGTAGCACAAACTCTAAAAAGTTCTGGGACACTGTAAAGTCCATGGAGAATAAGAGCACCTCCTCCCAGCTGCCCACTGCACTAAGGCTAGGAAACACTGTCACCACTGATAAATCCACGATAATTGAGAATTTCAAGAAGCATTTTTTTTTACGACTGGCCTTGCTTTCCACCTGGCTACCCCTACCCCGGTCAACAGCCCTGCACCCCCCACAGCAACTTGCCCAAACCTCCCCCATTTCTGCTTCACCCAAATCCAGATAGCTGATGTTCTGAAAGAGCTGCAAAATCTGGACCCCTACAAATCAGCTGGGCTAGACAATCTGGACCCTCTCTTTCTAAAATTATCCGCCGAAATTGTTGCAACCCCTATCACTAGCCTGTTCAACCTCTCGTATCGTCTGAGATCCCCAAAGATTGGAAAGCTGCTGTGGTCATCCCCCTCTTCAAAGAGGGAGACATTCTAGACCCAAACTGTTACAGACCTATATATATCCTACCCTGCCTTTCTAAGGTCTTCGAAAGCCAAGTTAACCTTTTCTCAATAGAGGGTGCTGTTTGCACTTTGTAAAAATTTCGTTCCCAAATTAAACTGCCTCGTACTCAATTCTTGCTCGTACAATATGCATATTATTATTACTATTGGATAGAAAACACTCTCTAGTTTCTAAAACCGTTTGAATTATATCTGTGAGTAAAACAGAACTCTAGTTGGAGCAATTTTCCTATGAGGAAGTGAGAAATCTGAAATCTGCAGGCTGTTCTGAGGTCAGTTTATTAATTTGCATGTCTTCTATTGGTTGAGATGCACTGCATACGCCTTCCCCTGGATGTCAGCAAATAGTGAGAATTGGAATGGAGTTGCTAGACAGATCTGAGGCCTTATAAATGGGCTGGCAACGTGGGGTCCTCTCTTTCCTTCGTTCGCCATGACGCAAGACAGACCTCAGGATGGCGTTCTAGAAAGCTCCCGTTATAGCCCTTAGATATATCCGGCTCTGATTTTATTCGATATAGGTGTTAAAGACATCATAATGTTGTTATTTTAAACCGAGTTATATCAGTTTATATCAGTATAT
Organism: Salvelinus namaycush; assembly: GCF_016432855.1. Classification (NCBI taxonomy): domain Eukaryota; kingdom Metazoa; phylum Chordata; class Actinopteri; order Salmoniformes; family Salmonidae; genus Salvelinus; species Salvelinus namaycush. The sequence continues at coordinate 25,476,081 of NC_052330.1, read as the reverse complement.
TGCGATTTTCGGGTATTTATTTGTGCTGCGTTCTGGTGAGTTGGGCACGTCTGGGCCACATGGCTAATGTTTACTGCTAATTCCAAAGTTGAAGGCGACAATCTACAACCGAGCAACGATTCTTTTGGACAAAGGACAACTTGCCCAAGATTCTGATGGGAGCTCATCAAAAAGTAAGAACTATTTATGATGTTAATTCGTTGTTCTGTTGAAAAATGTAAAACTCATATTCCGCCATTAATTTCGGTGCGGTCTCGCTTTAACACACGCTGTATGTCGTAGTAAGGTTAATTTTAAAAATCTAACACAGCGATTGCATTAAGAACTAATGTATCTTTCATTTGCTGTCCAACCTGTATTTTTTAGTCAAGTTTATGATTAGTTAATGATTAGATTAGGTGCCTCTCCCAAGATTTCTCCCGACATATTGTTGGCAGCTTGGCTACTATTCTCATTGTATAACCACGATTTGTGCCGCTAAATATGCACATTTTCGAACAAACTCTATATGTATTGTGTAATATGATGTTATAGGACTGTCATCTGAAGAAGTTTGAGAAGGTTAGTGAAAAAATGAATATCTTTTGCTGGTTTATTCGTTATCGCTATTGTTGGCTTGAATCAATGCTGTTGTGTGGTTGGCTATTGTAGTAAGCTAATATAATGCTATATTGTGTTTTCGCTGTAAAACACTTAAAAAATCTGAAATATTGGCTGGATTCACAAGATCTTTGTCTTTCATTTGCTGTACGCTGTGTATTTTTCATAAATGTTTTATGATGAGTATTTAGGTAATTCACGTTGGTCTCTGTAGTTATTCTAGTTGCTTTGGTGAGAGTTGTGATGGTGGCTGCAATGGTAAACTATGATTTATACCTGAATATGTTATCAGACTGTCATCTGATGAAGTTGTTTCTTGGTTAGTGGCTATTTATATCTTTATTTGGTCGAAATTGTGATAGCTACCTATGCAGGAAAAAAATGGTGGGAAAAAAAAGTTGTGTCTTTTGCTATCGTGGTTAGCTAATAGATTTACATTGTGTCTTCCCTGTAAAACATTTAAAAAATCAGAAATGATGGCTGGATTCACAAGATGTGTATCTTTCATCTGGTGTCTTGGACTTGTGATTTAATGATATTTAGATGCTAGTATTTACTTGTGACGCTATGCTAGGCTATGCTAGTCAGCTTTTTTACTGATGGGGGTGCTCCCGGATCCGGGATTGTGTGCAAGTAGAAGTTAACAAACAGATCACCGACCATTTCGAATACCACCGTACCTTCTCCACTATGCAATCTGGTTTCAGAGCTGGTCATGGGTGCACCTCAGCCACGCTCAAGGTCCTAAACGATATCATAACCACCATCGATAAAAGACAATACTGTGCAGCCGTATTCATCAACCTGGCCAAGGCTTTCGACTCAATCATCACATTCTTATCGGCAGACTCAACCGCCTTGGTTTCTCAAATGACTGCCTCGCCTGGTTCACCAACTGCTTCTCAGAGTTCAGTGTGTCAAATCGGAGGGCTTATTGTGCGGACCTCTGGCAGTCTCTATGGGGGGTGACACAGGGTTCAATTCTCGGGCCGACTCTTTTCTCTGTATACATCATTGATGTCGCTCTTGCTGCTGGTGAGTCTCTGATCCACCTCTACGCAGACGACACCATTCTGTATACTTCTGGCCCTTCTTTGGACACTGTGTTAACTAACCTCCAGACGAGCTTCAATGCCATACAACTCTCCTTCCGTGGCCTCCAACTGCACTTAAATGCAAGTTAAACTAAATGCATGCTCTTCAACCGATCGTTGCCCGCACCCGCCCGACCATCCAGCATCACTACTTTGGACGGTTCTGACTTAGAATATGTGGACAATTACAAATACCTAGGTGTCTAGTTAGACTGTAAACACTCCTTCCAGACTCACATTAAGCATCTCCAATCCAAAATGAAATCTAGAAATGGCTTCCTATTTCGCAACAAAGCATCCTTCACTCAAACATACCCTCGTAAAACGGACTATCCTACCGAGCCTCCAACACTCTACTCAGCAAATTAGATGCAGTCTATCACAGTGCCATCCGTTTTGTCACCAAAGCCGCATATACCACCCACCTACCTGTATGCTCTTGTTGGCTGGCCCTCACTTCATATTCGTCGCCAAATCCACTGGCTCCAGGTCATTTATAAGTCTTTGCTAGGTAAAAACCCACCTTATCTCAGCTCACTGGTCACCATAGCAGCACCCACCCGTAACACGCACTCCAGCAGGTATATTTCACTGGTCACCCCCAAAGCCAATTCCTCGTTTGGCCGCCTTTCCTTCCAGTTCTCTGCTGCCAATAACTGGAACGAATTGCAAAAATCACTGACGCTGGAGACTCATATCTCCCTCATTAACTTTAAGCAACAGCTGTCAGAGCAGCTCACAGATCATTTCACCTGTACATAGCCCATTAGTAAATAGCCCATTCCAATGACCTCATCCCCATAACGTTATTTATTTTTTTGTTCCTTTGCACCCGAGTATCTCTACTTGCCCATTCATCTTCTGCACATCTATCACTCCAGTGTTTAATTGCTATATTGTAATTACTTCGCCACTACGGCCTATTTATTACATTACCTCCCTAATCTTACCTCATTTACACACACTGTATATTAACAAGAAATTTGTGGAGTGGTTGAAAAACAAATTTTAATTACTCAAACATAAGTGTATGTAAACTTCCGACTTCAACTGTACCTGTTCCTGTTCTAACCTATTGCTTTATATAGCCACATAAATAACTTTCAATCCAGCTGTTCTTTATGATGCTTCGCAACAGAGGAAGGGATATGTGGTCATTCACAAGACCAGTGTTACTTGTGTAGATGCATTTACCTTTTACTCAGCTAAAGTTGGATGAATTGCTTGTATTATTGTTGGGCATATCATGTTCCCACTTTGGGTATAATGAATAGTCAATCTTATCACGTGTGCTCCCTCTCCGGCCTCTAGGTCACTAGGCTGCTCGTTATGGTGCACACCTGTCACCATCGGTACGCACATCAGCGCATAATGACACTCACCTGGACTCCATCACCTCCTTGATTACCTGCGCTATATATGTCACTCCCTTTGGTTCCTTCCCCAGGTGTCATTGTTTCTGTTTCTTGTTTGTGTTACTTGTTTTGTTCATTTGTTTATTAAATTATGCACTCCCTGAACTTGCTTTCCGACTGCCAGCGCACACGTTACAGGTCTTTTATGCATGTGCAAAACAAATTTCCTTCAAGGGCAATTCATTTAGACATATTTATGTTTTAGTCAATTTATCAGATGCTCTAATCCAGAGTGATTTACAGTCTGTACATTCATCTTTAGTAGGAAAAACATCCACATATCTGTCATGGTAGCGCTTTATATTACAGTGCTCTTTACACCGATACTTACCTGGTATTCTATTATATTGTTTGCTTACTTATTCAAATCATACTGCCAAAGTTTCCTTTAAAGTGACAATGGGCACAGGGTTGCTGACTATGGGACTAGCGAAGTATACTAGTTCCTCACCTGGCTCTGGCAGCCTCCACAGCCAGCTCCAGCAGGTTCCCCTCCCTGGTACGAGCACACTCCTCTATGGTCGCCAAACACCTCTTCGCAGCCTCAGCATTACTACTCGCCCTCACCTGCAGGAGAGAGACATAGACTTGATATACATATAGAAATAGATCTTAACTTACTTATTCCTTTAGCTCCTAGTGAAGCAAATGGCCTCAACAGTGCATCTCCAGCGAACCCTATATACAGTTTCTGCCAAATACAATAAATAAATGAAGCATTCAAAGAAAAGAACACCCTGCCCACAATCAAACATGGGAAATGTTAGATAACGCTGTGGGGTTGCTTTGCTGCCTCTGGTACTGGGGATTTTGAATGTGTGCAAGACATCATGGAATCAGCCGATTATCAAGGTGTTTTAGAGTGCAATGTGTCCAAAATCTGTCTCTCTGTTAAAGGTTGTGGGCCTTCCAGCAGGACAACAACCCTAAACAAACATCAAAAGCACCCTGGAATGTTTCAAGAAGGAACATTGGACTGTTCTGGAGTGGTCAGAGAAGAGTCCAGATCTGAATCACATCCATAACCTATAGTGAGAGCTAAAAACAGCAGTTTTTAACAGAGGGCACCCATCAAACATTGAAGAATGAGAGCAGTTTGCTGCTGAAAAGCGGCCAAATTGCCAGTAGGTAGAGCGAGCTCAGCAAGGGCGGCATGTGGCCTAGTGGTTAAGAGTGTTGGGCTAGTAACCGAAAGGTTACTGTTTCGAATCCCAGAGCCGGCAACGTGGAAAAATCTGATGTTCTGCCCTTGAGCAAGGCAGTTAACCCCCAACAACTAACCCCTGGGTGCCGATGAAGTAGATGTCCATTAAGGCAGCCCCCCCACACCTCACTGATTCAAAGGGGTTGGGTTAAATGCAGAAGACACATTTCGGTTGAATGCAATCAGTTGTGCATCTGACTAGGTATCCTCTTTCCCCTTGTGGCTACAGTTATCCTGGCCAAAGGCTGTGCTTCCAAGTACTAGCTCCGGGGTGCCAATAATTTTGTTCATGCCATTTGTCTTTATTTTATAAATTAAAATAGTAAACTTAAGTTACTAAAAATACATTTGGTTCTGCAATGTTGAAAATCCAATAACGCGTGGAGACAAAGTGTTGTTAAATGTCTTAGTAGAAAATATAGAATTATTTAAGAAAAGGTCAAGGGTGCCAATATATTTGGCCGCAACTGTATACCGTGTCGTCAAGTATTCATACCCCTTGACTTAATCCACATTTTGATGTGTTACAGCCAGCAGCATACCACCCTGCATCCCACTGCTGGCTTGCTTCTGAAGCTAAGCAGGGTTGGTCCTGGTAGGTACCTGGATGGGAGACCAGATGCTGCTGGAACTGGTTACCAATGTGATTAGAGCAGAAATAAATAAAAAAATTGTCATACCTGTAGTGTATGGTCTGATATACCACGGCTGTCAGCCAATCAGCATTCAGGGCTCGAACCCCTGTTTATAATTACATTTAGACACAGTGCCATCACTCTCCAGTTTTTTCACATTTGTAATCCCAGTTGTTAACATGTGTTTCTGTCCTAATCAACCCTGTTAGAAACACAGCACATTAATAGTGAAAACACAATACCAGATATTGGCAGCTTATCACTTGATAATGAGATTGTCTTAATTGACCTGTCCTGACTGGCCGAGGAGTCTTTTCCAGTAGCAGTGATTGTGAGTGTGATTTGGACAACAATATAGAGAATCGGGGGGAAAAAAGGATGATGTCAGAAAGGCAGGAATACCGGATTAAGAAAACGATGTCAGAAAGGCAGGAATTACGGATTAATAAGGGAAAATCACTATGGTAACTCAACCTTGAGTACCGGTAGTGAGCCCGTGATGGGTTTTTCCATTACAAGATTGAAGCTGCCAAGCTAATAACCTTGTTAGAAATTAATTGGCTACTAAACCCAGTCAGACAAAGGAATCACTTAATACTAAGCCTCGAGGACACAGTAGCACACACACCAATCAAGACGTGATCACACAGGAAACTGCAAGCTAGCAAAGGACGGAGAGGGGAGTGGCACAGTATAGGCAGGTCGGCCACCAGGCAGACAGTCAGAACCGTGCACTAGGCCCATTTATCGGCAATCAAAAGCTGTCTCTAGCAATGGAATGGTGTATCCCGCAATTTCTTGCCCTGAAATTTTTCGCAACTTCCGTAAAGCAGGGCATATCATCAATGAATAGGCTAGGATATTGAGATGAGCGAGATGCAACACTTCGCTCTCACACAGTCACACACAATACCTGTACGCCACACTGTTCATAGAGTGGTAGCCAGCGCACCAAAACAGGGGAGAAGTTGAGCCTCGTGTCTCAACACTCTTAGTTGTTGCTGAAATTGACCCAATATGCGGTTTACTTTTTGGTTAGGGATTTTTCTTAACGTTAAGGATCACAATTTCACACCCCTACTGTGTAGAGTGTATTTTTAACCAGCAACTATCAGGAAATAACACTGATAAAACATAAACACTTTGATCAGTTATTGTACAATAAGATACAACACCCAGATATTTTTTAAATACTTCATACTCAACACACCAGTGTTTCCTTCAGGTGTTTATTCAACAGCGGTGGTAGAGGTAGAACTGGGGGGTGTAAGACGGGTGGGGTCTTCCTAGAGAAACATTTTTACGATTATAATTAGGTTTCCATACAAACCTTTTATGCGAGTGGGATCTTTTTGTGACGGTAAAATGTATTATGCAAGAAATGGCGCAAATATTGATATAATAACCATCATATCAAAGTAAACTTGGAGTCACACGATGATATGTTGCATGGTCCTCCCACCACGACTCAGGAAAGCATGCAGGTTTAGCCTACAGATGAAATACATTTTGAACTTCACAGGTTGGTGAAAGTGCAAGGTGATGAGTTTGATGCCCCTTTCCAACAAATATCAAGGGTCTTATCCTGGTGACATGATGATCGATGCTTGGCTGCCGTTTGATAAATAAAAATAATATTACTCTTTTATCCATAATAATCTCATCATGTAGGCTATACCCAAACTGTATTTGCGAGCTGTACGCTAGACCAGAGTGGGCACATTTGCTTTATAATGCTACATTTTTAGTGACAACCATCAGTAGAGTTGAAAATGCGATGAAAACCCATTTAACTTATTCGGTACATGGGAATGTATTTTTATGTGCACTACGTCATCACACCGAGCCTTTCCCGCAACAAGTCAATTTGATGGAAACACATCTCTGGTGGGAAAATGCACAAATAGTTTTTAGGCAGATTTATTTTATATTCGCATGAAAATCTGTCACCAAATGGATGGAAATCTAAAGGACAATTACTCAAATGCATGAACATTTGAATATTCTCTCTTCCTTTGAAACTTATCGGAAAATCGAGGACAGTTTAATTTGATCTCTTGATTTAATGACATCGCCAACCAATTCTATTCGGTGCGCTGCTGCTAAATGAATATAGGGGAAACACTGCACACAGAGAACATAGTCAAGCGCTTAAGATAATCTCCTTTCCTCTTTTCTCCCTTTTGCTCTCCTCTCATCTCCCTCCCACTATCCTCTTCACATCCTCTCCTTTCCCACCGCATTGTCCTAAACCCAGTCTGACAAAGGATTCACTTATACTGTCTCGAGGATGCAGTAGCACACATACACACGAATCAAGACATGATCACGCAGGAAACATCTAACAATGCTTCATACTCAACATCTGAGATGTACCTCAGTAGAGATTAATAAGGAAGCACTGGTACAAACTCCTCTTCTCTGAAGATGCTTTAGGTAAGACATCTCATGACGTCAGATGACAACCAGCAATACTTCATAGTTAAGAGAACGTAAGTAAGTAAAGTAGCCTTGGCTCATAGCAGCAAGAGCCTATCTCCGTTTTCTATAGCATGAGGCAGCTTGATGTACAAGTACACCCCCTGAACAGTACACTAGTCTATCGCAGGGCATTACCCCCTATCTATCTCCTTTATGCTGAGTGACAAGCAGGCCACTGACACCAACCACAAGGCTACTGAGTTGGTCCAAGAACACAGACGAGCCCTTAAGAGAATCTCCTTTCTTATTTTCTCTCTTTCGCTCTCCTCTCTTCTCCCTCGTACTCTCATCTTCATATCCTCTAATTTCCCTCCTTCATTCCCCCTCTAACCCCCCCCACGTCCCCTCTCTTGTCTCCTGCTCCTCAGTCCCCCTCCCTTCTCCCTTGCCCACCTTTCTATGAATAGGTCCTAAACCTGTCGTCTCCATTTGCCTCAGGTCAAAGTATATGATTGGTTCCATGGCCTGTCTAAAACCTGAAGGGATAACTCACCATAGACAAAACATTTGGTAATTTACATTACCCTGGCCTGACAGCCTCTCTATACCTGATCAGCCATGTAGCTCTTTTCCAATGCTAAGTGACCTTCAAAGAGAGGCAGAGAGAAAGGAATTATACTGTGACCCACGGACATAGGTACACAACGTCTTCTTGTCAGTAAGCCTCTACACATGATTGCCTCCTTCCGGACCCACTCACATATTATTACACACATGAACCATAATCATTGCTGGCATGTGCTTGAGGTCACACAGTTGGAAACATTTTGAAGAGAATTATTTTAAAAACTGTTGAACATTTGAACATAAAATTCAACTGAAATCTGTCTAAATGATGAGCTTTCTAAACTGAAACAAACAGAAAGAGGGAGAGAGGTGAACATATCTTATCTTCCTTTAAAAAGGTCCAATGCAGCTGTTAATAAAAATACACAGTACCAGTCATAAGTTGACACACCTACTCATTCAAGGATTTATCTTTATTTTTACTATTTTCTACATTGTAGAAATTAACATAACAAGATTCAACAACAGACATAAACTGAACCAGTTCCACAGACATGTGACTAACAGAAATGGAATAATGTGTCGCTGAACAAAGGGGGGGTCAAAATCAAAATAAACAGTCAGTATCTGGTGTGGCCACCAGCTGCATTAAGTACTGCAGTGCATCTCCTCCTCATGGCCTGCACCATATTTGCCAGTTCTTGCTGTGAGATGTTACCCCACTCTTCCACCGAGGCACCTGCAAGTTCCTGGACATTTCTGGGGGGAATGGCCCTAGCCCTCTGATCCAACAGGTCCCAGACGTGCTTAATGGGATTGAGATCTGGGCTCTTCGCTGGCCATGGCAGAACACTGACATTCCTGTCTTGCAGGAAATCAGGCACAGAACGAGCAGTATGGCTGGTGGCATTGTCATGCTGGAGGGTCATGTCAGGTTGAGCCTGCAGGAATGACCTGCCTTGCAACATCCCTACAAGCCCTCAGTCCAGCCTCTCTCAGCCTGTTGCGGACATTCTGAGCACTGATGGAGGGATTCTGCGTTCCTGGTGTAACTCAGGCAGCTGTTGTTGCCATCCTGTACCTGTCCTGCAGGTGTGATGTTCAGACGTACCGATCCTGTGCGGGTGTTGTTACACATGGTCTGCCACTGCGAGGACCATCAGCTGTCCGCCTGTCACCCTGTAGCGCTGTCTTAGGCGTCTCACAGTACAGACATTGCAATTTATTGCCCTGGCCACATCTGCAGTCCTCATGCCTCCTTGCAGCATGCCTAAGGCACGTTCACGCAGATGAGCAGGGAACCTGGGCATCTTTCTTTGGTGTTTTTCAGAGTCAGTAGAAAGGCCTCTTTAGTGTCCTAAATTTTTATAACTGTGACCTTAATTGCATACCGTCTGTAAGCTGTTATTGTCTTAATGACCGTTCCACAGGTGCATGTTCATTAATTGTTTATGGTTAATTGAACAAGCATGGGAAACAGTGTTTAAACCCTTCAAAATGAAGATCTATGAAGTTATTTGGATTTTTACGAATGATCTTTGAAAGACAGGGTCCTGAAAAACACGCCTTTGTATTTTGACACTGCGCCAGATCCAGGTGTCAGAGGCTTTGTCAGAGGAAAGCCCCCAAAAATTGTCAAAGACTCCAGTCACCAAAGTCATAAACTGTTCTCTCTGCTACCGCATGGCAAGCGGTACCGGAGCGCCAAGTCTAGGACCAAAAGGCTCCTCAACAGCTTCTACCCCCCAAGCCATAATAATGCTGAACAATTAATCAAATGGCCACCCGGACTATTTCCATTGACCCCCCCCCCCCCCCCCCCCCCCCCCTCCCCACTTTGTTTTTACACTACTGCTGCTACTCGCTGTTTATTATCTATGCAGTGTCACTTTACCTCTGTACCCCTGCACATTGACACGGTACAGGTACCCCCTGTATATAGCCTCATTATTTTTTTATTGTTTTTTTAAATGTTGTTTAGTTTATTTAGTAAATACTTTCTTAAGTCTACTTTCTTAACTGCATTGTTGGTTAAGGGCTTGTAAGTAAGCATTTCACTGTAAGGTCTACACCTGTTGTATTCGGCACGTGATAAATAACATTTGATTTGGAAATACAGTAGTAACAGCTGTATCTTTTAGTATCCTTCAGTTTTCTGTCCCCATCATTTCAGATTGACCATCTCGTTCATATGCATTGTTGCTGAGGCACTTGCTAGACACAAGCAGCGATGCAAGGTTGGCTGCAGTAGTATTTACATCATATTTACCATTTCAAACTGCTACTAACAATCTTCTGCATCTCTCTGTATCTTTTATTGGAAAACAGTGACCTTTTGTGCCTTCTTCCCTTGATTTTCTGTATAAAGTGCATCCAGGGACCGAACACTAGCTTGCTGCCATCTCTTTTTCCACTTTGCATAACTATCTTTACCTGCAATATGCCTAACTATCAACTCTATCAGCTCCTTCTCCCCCCCCAAAAAAACTTTAATCTGTGACATCAAGCTCCATATAAGGGCATATTGTGACCTAACCCGTCTCCTCCCCTTCATCTACACTGATTGAAGTGGATTTAACAAGTGACATCAATAAGGGATCAGCATTAGAATCACAGGATCAGGGAAAAGGAGAAGATGATCATGCTCACAATACAGTACAAAATGAGGTAAATCTGCTTCCCATCGCCATCTGTAGACAAAGTGAAGATGACAGAACACAAATCCAATTGTAACTAACACCAGCCAGCCTTGATTATGACTATAGGAAGCACAATCAGAAGGAAGAGAAAAAAAACATACCATTCCGGGAAACCCGGTAATCAATACAGAACAACGATATAGATCACTTTTCTGAACCTCTACTTGCAGTTGATTGCATCGATGGTTTTCGGAAATATGGAACACAAAACGTTTATCTACCATTTAAAAAACAATCTGGAAAATGCATCTGCTAGTGGGTCCCGATGTGCGCTAATCAGTGAAGACAAGATTATACATTATGATGATGGCTTACCTAGACATCTGTATGTTAAGTATGTGTTGTGGGATTTAGTCTCCATTCCTGTGACTGAGGTGGAAAAATCAACAAGACAAAGACACATTTCCATTTTAACATAAAACTGCTGAGAAAGCTTTGAAATTGAGCTTGAACTCTTGACTTTCCTACTGAAGCTGATAGACAAAAGAGTCTACTGATAAATCTGGGTCTTGATTCAGGCTGGTTAAATTGACCAGTATCATAGGGCTATCAACAGGCTATTTGTTTAATCGGCATGGGCACGAATGCATCAAAAGTATGTACTGTAAGACAATGAGGGTTTGTTTTGTGGCATGGTCTTGTTGGGTAAGATTATTGTTACACACCATCTTTATGAAATCCATTCATTTTAATTCTCTCCCAACCTCAAGTCTCATGATTCGGCCTTAATGTTATATTTCATGGACAAAAAAATAAAATAAAACTGAAACAGAAATGTATTCTATTCATAAAATAATAAAAGGATTAGGGTGATAGTGCTGGTAAAGATGTTGATCGAGAGCAACGTGAGAGGAAATGACAAGAATAAGCAGTTAAAATTTAACAAATCAAATCATAGGCTTTAAATCAAAATGTCTTGTCACAAATAATACATTTTCATTAACCTTGTTATTATCTCATGTCTATTCCCTTAGATTAGCCGGTCGTTTGGGGGAAACTACTGTTAGAGAGAACAATGTGTTCCTTCAAACCAGTCGATCAAGAGATGGGGGATTTTGAGCAAGAATAATGGGTCCTTTCTGACTAGGGATCACTCTCTGGTTTCTAAGGGGAGAAATGGATTATCAATGTGACAATCAACAGTTGTCTGTGATAATAGCACCTACATCTCTTCTAAAAGAATAGAATCTCTTTTATGAGGAAGATACATTTGTACCATGGGGAGTGAAGACAGACCCGGGCGGTCAGATTTGAGGCCGCATTAATTGTACTCAGCAGTAACTTTGGGTGTCTATTGAAACCACACAAACAGACGCTGTATGTAACAGACGCCGTACGTTGCAGCAGCGTTTTCTGAACGTTGCATCCCCTTTGACTATCCAACCATTGTTCTGGAGCTAGGGCTTTTGATCTTTCTATTCCTCTTCCTTAATTTAGCAAAATGCTCTTATTTAGAGAAATAGGTGTTATTATGGGGGGACCCCATACATTTCAATATCATAGGCAACTGTTTGTTGTATACTGAACCACCGTTGCCAATGGAGTTATTACATTATTTAACATTTCCTTGTCTCTTTGTAGAGATAAAAATGATTCAAGGAAGATCAGTGCATTCTGGTGTAATGTAAACAACTGGTGAACAATATAATCATAAAGGCATCATTCTTTTTAATCTTTCAGTTGAACTTTGACTTCGCACTTCAAAGTTTAACCAATCCAAAGTCTAACCTTTTGTCAGCTTAATACATATCCCTTGAGGATAAAAAAAAATAAAAAATCTAGGAAAACCTATTTGTAGTGTTATAGGTCAGAGGTTGTCAGACTGATGAGATATCTAGAGCCAGTCTAACAACATAACAACATCTCCCCGGGGGACACAACCAGAGAAACACACAGTCAGAGAGGGGACCGAATCAAGCACACACACGTGTAACAGAGTAAGGAATATATCCTATTTTATTTGTGAGGTTTGCAAAAATTAGTTTCATAAGCAGTGACTTCATGTTATTGAGTTCATGTTTGAATAATACATTTTAAATTATTCCTATTGACAGGTTTCATTCATGGGGACTTGACTGACGTCATGTGGTTGGTTGATAGTATTGCACCCTAGCTCCTGTATTATTTTTGACCATGATTTTCCCTAAGACTGTTTCATGCTGATGGAATTTATGGTAGGTAGGAAATGCTTCTCCACTCCTTTCCCAGTTAAAGGCACTTTCTTTTGATATAATTATGTCCAAATTGCCACAGAATATGTATGAACTAACGTACAATGTAATGACATGTAGTTTTATTGTAATCTAAAATGTATTATGGTTGTTTTAACCGAGTTTTCATGCTAACTTGTTAGCTATGCTAGCTCTCGTCCCGTTAGCCATGTACACTGTTAGCTAGCTTGTTTTCAACATGTGCGCCCCAAACATAGAAGGTTCAACATTTTTGTTGAGTTATCCTTTTCTGTTGTAGGAGTGTGAGAAGCCATAAGTCAACTAACACTGCAGTGCATGTTATTGTCTGTCCCAAGTATGTGAAGGAATGTGTTGTCTGCAGGGTATTTGTTCTATGTAATTGTGTATTTGATCATTTTACATGGAGCTCATATGAATTAAGAAAACATGTTAAAATACTATACGATCAAAACAAGAATAATATAAGGTTGTTTCATGCTGATGGAATTCATGGAGTTTGAGAGAAGCCAAAAGTCAACTAACACTGCGGTGTGTAAATGTCTGTCACAGAAATAAAAAAATAAAGTTTACATGAGCTCCAATACCATCGTGTCCATGCCTGCTGATTGGTTGCCTTGGAAAAAGTTAACAAGGCCAACCACTGCCAATGTTCACAAGAAGCAAATCGTAAATGTGGTACTGGCACTAACCCTTTTTATACAGTTGAAGTCGGAAGTTTACAAACACTTAGGTTGGATTCATTAAAACTAATTTTTCAACCACTCCACAAATTTCTTGTTAAAACTTCTTATGGCTGCAGGGGCAGTATTGAGTAGCTTGGATGAAAGGTGCACAGAGGTGCCCAGAGTAAACGGCCTGCTGCTCAGTCATAGTTGCTAATATATGCATATTATTAGTAGTATTTGATAGAAACCACTCTGAAGTTTCTAAAACTGTTTGAATTATGTCTGTGAGTATAACAGAACTCATATGGCAGGCAAAAACCTGAGTAAAAATCCAAACAGGAAGTGGGAATTCTGAGGCTGGTCGATTTTCAACCAAGATCCTATTGAAATCACAGTGAGATATGGATGAGTTTGCACTTCCTACGGCTTCCACTAGATGTCAACAGTCTGTAGAACCTTGTCTGATGCCTCTACTGTGAAGGGGGGCCGAATGAGAGGGGAATTAGTCAGGTCTGCCATGACCTGACCATGCTTTGACCATGTGCGTTCACATGAGAGGGAGCTATGTTCCATCACTCATCTGAAGTCAATGTAATTCTCCGGTTGGAACGTTATTCAAGATTTATGTTAAAAACATTCTAAAGATTGATTCAATACATCGTTTGACATGTTTCTACTGATTGTTACGGAACTTTTGGACATTTCGTCAGCTTTTAGTGAACGCGCTTACTGACGTTGGATTTGTTCACCAAACACGCTACCAAAAATAGCTATATGGACATAAATGATGGACATTACCGAACAAAACAAACATTTCTTGTGGGAGTCCTGGGAGTGCATTCCGACGAAGATCAGCAAAGGTAAGTGAAGATTTATAATGCTTTTTATGAGTTTTGTTGACTGCACAATTTGGCGGGTAACTGTATGGCTTGCTTTTGTGGCTGAACGCTGTTTTCAGATTATTGAATATTGTGTTTTGCCGTAAAGCTTTTTGAAATCTGACACAGCAGTTGCATTAAGAACAAGTGTATCTTTAATTCTATGTAAAACATGTATCTTTCATCAAAGTTTATGATGAGTATTTCTGTTATTTGACGTGGCTCTCTGCAATTTCTCTGGATATTTTGGAGGCATTTCTGAACATGGCGCCAATGTAAACAGAGGTTTATGGATATAAATATGAACTTAATCGAACAAGACATATATGTATTGTGTAACATGAAGTCCTATGAGTGTCATCTGATGAAGATCATCAAAGGTTAGTGATTCATTTTATCTCTATTTGTGCTTTTTGTGACTCCTCTCTTTGGCTGGAAAAATGGCTGAAATTGGTGGTGACCGAACAAAATCATTTGTGGTGCTTTCGCTGAAAAGCCTATTTCAAATCGGACACTTTGGTGGGATTAACAACAAGATTACCTTTTAAAATGGTATAAAATACATGTATGTTTGAGGAATTTTAATTATGAGATTTCTGTTGTTTGAATTTGGTGCCGTGCACTTTCACTGGCTGTTGTCATATCATCCCGTTAACGGGATTGCAGCCATAAGAAGTTTTAACAAACTATAGTTTTGGCAAGTCGGTTGTGCATGACACCAGTAATTTTTCCAACAATTGTTTATAGACAGATTATTTCACTTATAATTCACTGTATCACAATTCCAGTGGGTCAGAAGTTTACATACACTAAGTTGACTGTGCCTTTAAACAGCTTGGAAAATTCCAGAAAATTATGTCATGGCTTTAAATCAAAACAAAGTTTATTTGTCTGTCACGTGCGCCGAATACAACAGGTGTAGGTAGACCTTACAGTGAAATGCTTACTTACAGGCTCTAACCAATAGTGCAAAAAAGGTATTAGGTGAACAATAGGTAGGTAAAGAAATAAAACAACAGTAAAAAGATGGGCTATATTCTCAGTAGCGAGGCTACATACAGACACCGGTTAGTCAGGCTTATTGAGGTAGTATATACATGTAGATATGGTTAAAGTGACTATGCATATATGATGAACAGAGAGTAGCAGTAGTGTAAAAGAGGGGTTGGCGGATGGTGGGTGGGACACAATGCAGATAGCCCGGTTAGCCAATGTGCGAGAGCACTGGTTGGTTGGCCCAATTGAGGTAGTATGAATGTATAGTTAAAGTGACTATGCATATATGATAAACAGAGAGTAGCAGCAGCGTAAAAAGAGGGGTTGGGGGGGGCCACATAATGCAAATAGTCCGGGTAGCCATTTGATTACCTGTTCAGGAGTCTTATGGCTTGGGGGTAAAAACTGTTGAGAAGCCTTTTTGTCCTAGACTTGGCACTCCGGTACCGCTTGCCATGAGGTAGTAGAGAGAACAGTCTATGGCTGGGGTATTTGACAATTTTTAGGGCCTTCTTCTGACACCGCCTGGTGTAGAGGTCCTGGATGGCAGGCAGCTTAGCCCCAGTGATGTACTGGGCCATACACACTACCCTCTGTAGTGCCTTGCGGTCAGAGGCCGAGCAATTGCCGTAACAGGCAGTGATGCAACCAGTCAGGATGCTCTCGATGTTGCAGCTGTAGAACCTTTTGAGGATCTCAGGACACATGCCAAATCCTTTTAGTTTCCTGAGGGGGAATAGGCTTTGTTGTGCCCTCTTCACGAAAGTCTTGGTGTGTTTGGACCATTCTAGTTTGTTGTTGATGTGGACACCAAGGAACGTGAAGCTCTCTACCTGCTCCACTACAGCCCCGTCGATGAGAATGGGGGGCGTGCTAGGTCCTCCTTTTCCTGTAGTCCACAATCATCTCCTTAGTCTTTGTTACGTTGAGTAATAGGTTGTTATTCTGGCACCACACGATGCCAGAAGCTTCTGATAGGCTAATTGACATTTCAGTCAATTGGAGGTGTACCTGTGGATGTATTTCAAGGCCAACCTTCAACCTCAGTGCCTCTTTGCTTGACATCAAGGGAAAAATCTAAAGAAATCAGCCAAAACCTCATAAAAAAGATTGTAGACCTCCACAAGTCTGGTTCATCCTTGGAAGCAATTTCCAAATGCCTGAAGGTACCATGTTCATCTGTACAAACAATAGTACGCAAGTATAAACACCATGGGACCACGCAGCCATCATACCGCTCAGGATGAAGACGTGTTCTGTCTCCTTGAGATGAACGTACTTTGGTGCGAAAAGTGCAAATCAATCCCAGAACAGCAGCAAAGGACCTTGTGAAGATGCTGGAGGAAAGGGGTACAAAAGTATCTATATCCACAGTAAAACGAGTCCTATATCGACATAACCTGAAAGGCTGCTCAGCAAGGAGGAAGTTACTTCTCCAAAACCGCCATAAAAAAGCCAGACTACGGTTTGCAACTGCACATGGGGACAAAGATCGTACTTTTTGGAGAAATGTCCTCTTGTCTGATGAAACAAAAATAGAACTGTTTGGCCATAATGACAATCGTTATGTTGGGAGGAAAAAGGGGGATGCTTGCAAGCTGAAGAACACCATCCCAACCGTGAAGCACGGGGGTGGCAGCATCATGTTGTGGAGGTGCTTTGCTGCAGGAGGGACTGGTGCACTTCACAAAATAGATGGCATCATGAGGCAGGAAAATTATGTGAATATATTGAAGCAACATCTCAAGACATCAGTCAGGAAGTTAAAGCTTGGTCGCAAATGGGTATTCCAAATGGACAATGACCCCAAGCATACTTCCAAAGTTGTGGCAAAATGGCCAACAAAGTCAAGGTATTGGAGTGGCCATAACAAAGCCCTGACCTCAATCCTATAGAAAATGTGTGGGCAGAACTGAAAAAGCGTGTGCGAGCAAGGAGGCCTAGAAACCTGACTTATTTACACCAGCTCTGTCGGGAGGAATTGGCCAAAATTCACCCAACTTATTGTGGGAAGCTTGTGGAAGGCTACCTGAAACGTTTGACCCAAGTTAAACAATTTAAAGGCAATGCTACCAAATACTAATTGAGTGTATGTAAACTTCTGACCCACTGGGGATGTGATGAAAGAAATAAAAGCTGAAATAAATCATTCTCTCTAATATTATTCTGACATTTCACATATTTAAAATAAAGTGATCCTAACTGACCTAAAACAGGGAATATTTACTAGGATTAAATGTCAAGATTTGTGAAAAACTGAGTTTAAATCTATTTGGCTAAGGTGATGTAAACTTCCGACTTCAACTGTAGCTTCCTCTCTTATTTCTTCTGTTTCTTTCACACACACACACACACACACACACACACACACACACACACACACACACACACACACACACACACACACACACACACACGTTCAAAGGCACTTAGAAATGTCATTGTTTTTGAAAGAAAAGCATATTTTTTCCATTAAAATAACATAAAATGTATCAAAAATACGTGTAGACATTGTTAATGTTGCAAATTACTATTGTAGATGGAAACGGCAGATTTTTTATGGAATATCTACATAGGCGTACAGAGGCCCATTATCAGCAACCATCACTCCTGTGTTCCAATGGCACGTTGTGTTAGCTAATCCAAGTTTATCATTTTAAAAGACTATTTGATCATTAAAAAAAAACTTTGCAATTATGTTAGCACAGCTGAAAACTGTTGTGCTGATTAAAGAAGCAATAAAACTGTCCTTCTTTAGAATAATTGAGTATCTGGAGCATCAGAATTTGTGGGTTTGATTACAGGCTCAAAATTGCCAGAAACAAAGAACTTTCTTCTGAAACTCGTCAGTCTATTCCTTTTCTGAGAAATGAAGGCTATTCCATGCGAGAAATTGCCAAGAAACTGAAGATCTCGTACAACGCTGGGTACTACTCCCTTCATAGAACAGTGCAAACTGTCTCTAACCAGACTAGAAAGAGGAGTGGGAGGCCCCGGTGCACAACTGAGCAAGAAGACAAGTACATTAGTGTCTAATTTGAGAAACAGATGCCTCACAAGTCCTCAACTTGCAGCTTCATTAAATAGTACCCACAAAACACCAGTCTCAACGTCAACAGTGAAGAGGTGACTCCGGGATGATGCTATTTTAAATGGGCAAAAAAGTTGCTTTTCTTTCAAAAACAAGGACATTTCTAAGTGACCCCAAACTTTTTAACAGTAGTATATATATATTAGTACCAGTCAAAGGTTTGGACACACCTACTCATTCAAGGGTTGTTCTTTATTTTTACTATTTTCTACATTATATAACAATACTGAATACATCAAAACTATGAAATAACACACATGGAATCATGTAGTAACCAAAAAAGTGTTAAAACAAATCTAAATATATTTGAGATTTGAGATTCTTCAAAAAGCCACCCTTTGCCTTGATGACAGCATTGCACACTCTTGGCATTCTCTCAACCAGCTTCACCTGGAATGCTTTTTCTTACTGTTTTGAAGGAGTTCCCACATATGCTGAGCACTTGTTGGCTGCTTTTCCTTCACTCTGCTGTCCAACATCCCAAACCATCTCAATTGGGTTGAGGTCGGGTGATTGTGGAGGCCAGGTCATCTGATGTAACACTCCATCACTCTCCTTCTTGGTCAAATAGCTCTTACACAGCCTGGAGGTGTGTTGGGTCATTGTCCTGTTGAAAAACAAATGATAGTCCCACTAAGTGCAAATCAGATGGGATGGTGTATCGCTGCAGAATGCTATGGTAGCCACGATTTCTAAATAAATCACAGACAGGGTCACCAGCGATGCACCCCCACACCATCACACCTCCTTTTCCATGCTTCATGGTGGGAACCACACATGCGGAGATAATCCGTTCACCTACTCTGCGTCCCTCGACAACACGGTAGATGGAACCAAAAATCTCAAATTTGGACTCATCAGACCAAAAGGACAGATTTCCTCCGGTCTGATGTCCATTGCTCGTGTTTCTTGGACTAAGCAAGTCTCCTCTTCTTATTGGTGTCCTTTAGTTTTTGATAATGGTGGGATCCAGGCCTCTAATGTAAGCTCTGTTACAGTCAACTATGATATAGGCCATTTAACTTTGAGCCTGTTTCCTATACTGAGGTCTATAAAGCACTAAAGGCTATAGACAGTAAAAAGTCTGCAGGTCCAGACAACCTGGACCCCCACCTCTTAAAGATAGCAGCTGGTATTATTACTGAACCTGTGGCTCACATTTTCAACTTGAGTCTCTTGACCAATTCCATACCCAGCATTTGGAAATCAGCTTATGTCCTCGCACTGCTAAAGAGTGGAGATCCCTCAGATGCTAATAACTATCATCCTGTCTCTAAACTCCCTATCCTGGCCAGTCTGAGTTCCTAGTGAACTCACAGTTCAAAAACTTCTTCATTGAAAAGAACATACTGAGCAGGGTTCAGTCTGGCTTTAGATCGGGGCACAGCACCACAACTGCAGCTATGGCAGTGGCAAACGGCATCATTAGTGCACTTGATAAAAAGCAACATTGTGCTGCTCTGTGGATTTATCAAAGGGCTTTGATTCAGTTGACCATAAATTGTTGCTAGCGAAACATTCTCAGAAACATTGGTCTCAGTGAAGGGGCAGTAAATTGGTTTAGGAACTATCTTTCTGACAGAACACAATGTGTATATACTGACAATCACATGTCTAGCTTTCTTGAGGTTAATAGAGGTGTGCCCCAAATAGAGGTGTGCCCCAGCGTTCCATTTTAGCTCCTGTGTTGTTCTCAATTTTTATTAATGATTTGGGAAATGGGATGCAACCAGCAAAGTTGCATCTATATGCAGATGATACAGTCATATATTCATGTCCACCTTCTCTGGTTCAGGCTGTTGAAGAGCTCCAGAGTGCTTTTCAGTCACTGCAGGCCTCCCTTTATGGTCTTGAATGTACAACAAACTAAATTCTTGACCTTTACCAGAGTTAGAACTCCGCCAGAGAATGTTAGTAAATTGGTTGAGGAACTATCTTTCTGACAGAACACAATGTGTGTATATACTGACAATCACATGTCTAGCTTTCTTGAGATTAATAGTGGTGTGCCCCAGAGTTTCATTTTAGCTCCTGAGTTGTTCTCAATGGAGACTGCCAGAGGTCCGGACAACAGGCTCTCCGATTTGACACACTGAACTCTATCAGAGAAGTAGTTGGTGAATCAGGCAAGGCAGTCATTTGAGAAACCAAGGCTGTTGAGTCTGCCGATAAGAATGTGGTGATTGACAGAGTCGAAAGCCTTGGCCAGGTCGAGGTCGATGAATATGGCTGCATAGTGTTGTCTTTTATCGATGGCGGTTATGATATTGTTTAGGACATTGAGCGTGGCTGAGGTGCACCCATGACCAGCTCTGAAACCAGATTGCATAGCCGAGAAGGTACGGTGGGATTCGAAGTGGTCGGTGATCTGTTTGTTAACTTGGCTTTCGAAGACCTTAGAAAGGCAGGGTAGGATAGATATAGGTCTGTAGCAGTTTGGGTCTAGAGTGTCTCCCCCTTTGAAGAGGGGGATGACTGCAGCAGCTTCCCAATCTTTGGGAATCTCAGACGATACGAAGGAAAGGTTGAACAGGCTAGTAACAGGGGTTGCAACAATTTCGGCAGATAATTTTAGAAAGAGAGGGTCCAGATTGTCTAGCCCGGCTGATTTGTAGGGGTCCAGATTTTGCAGCTCTTTCAGAACATCAGCTATCTGGATTTGGGTGAAGGAGAAATGGGGGAGGCTTGGGCAAGTTGCTGTGGGGGGTGCAGGGCTGTTGACCGGGGTAGGGGTAGCCAGGTGGAAAGCATGGCCAGCCGTAGAAAAATGCTTATTGAAATTCTCAATTATCGTGGATTTATCGGTGGTGACAGTGTTTCCTAGCCTTAGTGCAGTGGCCAGCTGGGAAGAGGTGCTCTTATTCTCCATGGACTTTAGTGTCCAAGAACTTTTTTGAGTTTGTGCTACAGGATGCAAATTTCTGTTTGAAAAAGCTAGCCTTTGCTTTCCTAACTGCCTGTGTATATTGGTTCCTAACTTCCCTGAAGAGTTACATATCATGGTGGCTATTCGATGCTATTCGATGCTAATGCAGTACGCCACAGGATGTTTTTGTGCTGGTCAAGGGCAGTCAGGTCTGGAGTGAACCAAGGGCTATATCTGTTCCTGGTTCTATTTTTTTTGAATGGGGCATGCTTATTTAAGATGGTGAGGAAGGAACTTTTAAAGAATAACCAGGCATCCTCTACTGACGGAATGAGGTCAATATCCTTCCAGGATACCCGGGCCAGGTCGATTAGAAAGGCCTGCTCGCTGAAGTGTTTTAGGGAGCGTTTGACAGTGATGAGGGGTGGTTGTTTGACCGCAGACCCATTACGGATGCAGGCAATGAGGCAGTGATCGCTGAGATCTTGGTTAGGGTGATATCTATGAGGGTGCCCGTGTTTACGGATTTGGGGTTGTACCTGGTAGGTTCATTGATCATTTGTGTGAGATTGAGGGCTTGAGCTCTGAAGATAGATGAGGGGGCAATCAATTCACATATGGTGTCCAGGGCACAGCTGGGGACAGAGGGTGGTCTATAGCAAGCTGCAACGGTGAGAGACTTGTTTCTGGAAAGGTGGATTTTTAAAAGTGTAAGCTTGAATTGTTTGGGTACATACCTGGATAGTAAGACAGAACTCTGCAGGCTATCTCTGCAGTAGATTGCTACTCCACCCTCTTTTGCAGTTCTATCTTGTCGGAAAATGTTATAGTTAGGGATGGAAATTTCAAGGGTTTTGGTGGTCTTCCTAAGCCAGGATTCAGACACGGCTAGGACATCCAGGTTGGCAGAGTGTGCTAAAGCAGTGAATAAAACAAACTTAGGGAGGAGGCTTCTAATGTTAACATGCATGAAACCAAGGCTTTTACGGTTACAGAAGTCAACAAATGAGAGCACCTGGGGAATAGGAGTGGAGCTAGGCACTGCAGGGCCTGGATTAACCTCTACATCACCAGAGGAACAGAGGAGGAGTAGGATAAGGGTACGGCTAAAGGCTATAAAAACTGGTTGTCTAAACTGGTAGGATGTGAATACAGTGGAGGTAAACCTAGGCATTGAGTGACGATGAGAGAGATATTGTCTCTAGAAACATCATTTAAACCAGGTGATGTCACGGCATGTGTGGGAGGGGGAACTAACGGGTTAGCTAAGGCATATTGAGCAGGGCTAGAGGCTCTACAGTGAAATAAGACAATAATCACTAACCAGAACAGCAATGGACAAGGCATATTGACATTAGGGAGAGGCATGCGTAGCCGAGTGATCATAGGGGTCCAGTGAGTAGTTAGGCTGGCTGGAGACACGGTGATTGAGACAGCTAGCGGGCCGGGGCTAGCAAGCTATCAGAAGGGCCTTAGAGGGACGTTGCAACGGAAGAAGTCTGTTGTAGCCTCCTTGTGCAGAGCCTCCTCGTGCGGTTAGTAAGCAGACCAGTTGTGATGGATTAGTAGGGTTCCGTGTAGTAAAGGGGTCCAGTCCAATTGGCAAAATAGGTATAGTGGCCCAAGAAATTGGCCGATGGATCTCTTCAGCTAACAGTCCAATATGCTCTAGACAGCTAGCGGGCCGCGGCTAGCAGGCTAGCAGATGGGCATTCAGGGGACGTCGCGACGTAGGAGCCAGTTGAAGAACCCCCTCGGGCAGATTACATCGGTAGCCCAGTCGTGAAGGATCGGCGGGGCTCCGTACCGGCAGTAAAAGGGGTCCATGCCAATTGGCAAAATAGGTATTGTAGCCCAAGGAGTGGCTGATGGACCTCTTCAGCTAGCCGGGAGAAGGACCTAGCATGGGCTAGCTCCCTGTAACGCTTGTCGTGGTTGGAAGAAGAGGAGGACCAAAGCGCAGCGTGGTAAGTGTCCATAATGATAATTTAATAAATCAAACAGAACACTGAATGAAATAACAAAAGTACAAACAAATAACCCGAAACAGTCCCGTATGGTGAAAACACTAACACAGGATACAACCACCCACAAAACACAAAGGAAAACAGGCTACCTAAATATGGCTCCCAATCAGAGACAACGACTGACACCTGCCTCTGATTGGGAACCATACTAGGCCAAACACATAGAAATATAACCATAGAACAAAACATAGAAAAACAACATAGAATGCCCACCCCAACTCACGCCCTGACCAAACCCAATACATTTTTGGGGCTGCCTCTCGGGCTTCCAGCCGCGCTGCCGTGCTGCCTCCTCATACCACCACCGCTCAGCTTTCGCTGCCTCCAGCTCTGCCTTGGGGCGGCGATATTCCCCAGCCTGTGTCCAGGGTCCTTCTCCGTCTAGAATCTCCTCCCATGTCCAAGAGTCCAGAACTCGCTGCTGCCCGATACCACGCTGCTTGGTCCTTGGTTGGTGGGTGGTTCTGTAACGCTTGTCGTGGTTGGAAGAAGAGGACCAAAGCGCAGCGTGGTAAGTGTCCATAATGATTGATTTATTAAATCAAACAGAACACTGAACGAAATAACAAAAGTACAAACAAATAACCCGAAACAGTCCTGTATGGTGAAAACACTAACATAGGATACAACCATCCACAAAACACAAAGGAAAACAGGCTACCTAAATATGGCTCCCAATCAGAGACAACGACTGACACCTGCCTCTGATTGGGAACCATACTAGGCCAAACACATAGAAATATAACCATAGAACAAAACATAGAAAAACAACATAGAATGCCCACCCCAACTCACGCCCTGACCAAACTAAAATAAAGACATAACAAAGGAACTAAGGTCAGAACGTGACAATCCCGGGTAAAAGTCCGACTTCAACTGTATATGGTTGGATGACAAATTGTCCTTTAAAGTTCATGTGGATAATCTTGTGACAAAGCTTAAATTGAAATTGGGTTTTTATTTTCATAATAAGGCTTGCTTCCCGCTTATGGCTAGAAAGAAGCTTGTTCATGCCACTTTTCTCTTTGTAATTGATTATGGTGACTTGTTGTATATGCATGCAGCCTCCTCTGTCTTACAGAGACTGGACTCTGTTAATCATGCCTCCTTGCGCTTTATTACAAATGCCAAGTCACTCACCCACCATTGCACCTTGTACCAAATGGTAGGTTGGACCTCACTTTATATGCGCAGAAAGATACATTTATATGTGTTCATCTACAAAGCCCTTTTGAGTAAACTCCCTCTTTACCTCTGTAGTCTGGTCTCCTTCACCACCAGCAGTTACCATACTCGGTCTGCTAGGTGTTGCTACTTAAAGTCCCCAGGACATTCACAGTATTAGGCAAGACTGCCTTCTCTTCTTGTGCACCAGAGGCATGGAATGGTCTACAATCCATGCTTCATCTAGATATGTTAGTGCCACTGATACACATGTTAAATATTGATGGGAGACTCTGTTACAGAGGAGTGTAAATGCTATTTTTTAGGCTGGATCATGTTGTTGTATGTTTTAATTATGTAATGTATTGATTGTTGCTGCCTTCTTGGACAGGGCTCCCTTGAAAAAGAGAATCTGGGTCTCAATGGGCTTTTCCTGTTTAAATAAAGGTTAAATAAATAAATAAAATGTGTGGTTTCTTTGCAGCAATTTGACCATGAAGGCCTGATTCACACAGTCTCCTCTGAACAGTTGATGTTGAGATGTGTCTGTTACTTGAACTCTATGAAGCATTTATTTGGTTTGCAATCTGAGGTGCAGTTAATAAGTCTAATGAACTTATCCTCTTCAGCAGAGGTAACTCTGGGTCTTCCTTTCCTGTGGTGGTCCTCATGAGAGCCAGTTTCATCATTGCGCTTGATGGTTTTTGCAACTACACTTGAAGTTCTTGAAATTGTCCATATTGACTGACCTTCATGTCTTCAAGCAATGATGGACTGTCGTTTCTCTTTGCTTATTTGAGCTGTTCTTGCCATAATATGGACTTGTTTTTTTACCAAATAGGGCTATCTTTTGTTTACCACCCCTACATTGTCACAACACAACTGACATGCTCAAACACATTAAGAAGGAAAGAAATTCCCCAAATTAACTTTTAACAAGGCACACTTGTTAATTGAAATGAATTCTAGGTGACTACCTCATGAAGCTGGTTGAGAGAATGCAAAGCTGTCATCAAGGCAAAGGGTGGCTACTCGTTTAACACTTTTTTGGTTACTACAATTCCATATGTATTATTTCATGGTTTTGATGTCATCACTATTATTCTACAATGTAGAAAACAGTAAAAAAGTCAAACACTAGAATGAGTAGGTGTGTCCAAACTTTTGACTGGAACTGTATATATTTTAAAAGTTAATTAGTTATACTATTTTGATATTGATTACTGCACTGTTGTGTAGAGCTTGCAAGTTAAGCATTTCACTGTACTCGTGCATCTGACAAAAAAAATTAAACACCAGCCCTCACTATGTTCATAGGAACCGGCACTGTGCAGGCATCTGATAAGGACAGCCTCGGGTCCTCGATCCTCGAGCAGATCAAACACTTTGAAGGAGAGGTTGGTGCTCAGTGTGTGTGTGTGTGTGTGTGGGCGCGTGTGAAAGCATACATGCGTGCGAGGGAGACCATATATTATGTGTGTGTGTGTGCGAACTATGGTTGAAATTACAATATTATGTTATAATGCTGTTATTGCATCAAATGGTTGTTTTATGCAACAGAATAAGGGGTTGTTAGAACGCTCATCTGTGTGTGTTCTTCTGAGGATGGGCCTCTGGAAGATTTACAATGTCTTTGGGTGATACCACATTCCAGAGCATGAGTTAATGTTTCTGTTCTATATGGTACCACGGAGAGATGACCCCAGGGCTAGACCTTGGTCTCTACACAAAGATAACTGTTTTTACAGCAGATATTGTCTGCTGTAAATTATAAGTATCTTTCATACAAATCTTAACCTTGTGACCCATTCCATACATCTGTTGTTCGTCATGTAGACTGAAGGGGGTGAATCTTGGCTATAAAAGACCTTTGTATCTTTGTCTCGGGGCTCTCAACGAATAATCTGAGGGTAATTCACCGACCAGCCATTATTAACGTAGAGCACTCAATCGATTCACTCTTTATGTACTTGTTTTTCCTTTTTTGTACTGACCTGCTCCCTTATTAATAAGTGAATAAAGATGTAGTTTAAGTATAACTCTGACTTGTGTGATAAGTTTCTCTCTCCTCATTTGATATTAAAGAAATTAACCACCACAGAACGTGTACGTGCGTGCTAGAGAGACCGTATGTTATGTGTGTGTGAAGCACAAAAAGACTGCTCTTTATATTGTAACACTTTTGAGAGCTCCTGGATTTCATTGCTACCTCCCTTTACCCGGCAAGCATGGAGAGATGACAGCAATACAGAACTGGACATAAGAGATCATCCATCTATCTAGATCTCTCCTTACCCCCACACACTATAGGCAGGTTGCCTAGCAGTTAAGAGCGTTGGGCCAGTAACCGAAAGGTTGCTGGTTTGAATCCCTACGCCAGCAAGGTGGAAAAGTCTGCCGTTCTGCCCTTGAGCAAGGCAGTTAACCCCCAACAACTGCTCCTAGGGTGCCGATGACGTTGGCATAGATTAAGGCAGTTCCCAGCACCTCTCTGATTCAGAGGGGTTGGGTTAAATGTGGAAGACACATTTCGGTTGAATGAATTCAGTTGTGCAGCTACTAGGTATCCTCTTTTCCTTCAAATAACTGTCTCACTTCTAAGCCTCAGACTGTTTTGTAACACACACACACACAGTCTTTCACTTTCCCCTGGCCAGTTTTCACTAGGCCTTTGATGAATGTATGATCCAAACCACAGCTGTGGAAACAGACCTCTAAGACCCTAAATGCTCCTTAATTCCAGGCAGACTTGTGTTGCTATGCTCCCGGGCAGAACACTTAATCCACCTGCCACAGGCAAATAGTTTAATGTGTCTATGTGTTCCATAGTCTGTGTGTGTGTGTGTCTGTGTGAGGGCACTCGCATGCAAATACATATCCACTTTTAAAAATACATACGTGCATAGTTGGAGCTGCATGTAGGCTATGTGAATTAAATTCGCTAAAACCTCTGAGCACAGCTTGGGCTATATAAATGCATATTCATACCGGGAGGCTGGAACAAAACTTTCCAATTCATAAGCAGTTCTAAAATAGCCTCTGGGGTAAATTTGAAAGTGAATGAATCCTGAGGGGAAACAGCAAGTCAGAAAGTTGTGCATCAACCATGCCCTCATGGGGTGTATTTAAGCAATAAGGCCCAAGGGGGTGTGGTATATGGCCAATATACCACAGCTAAGGGCTGTTCTAAGGCACGTCGCAACACGTGCCTGGATAGAGCCCTTAGCCGTGGTATATTGGTAATATACCAAAACGACCCGAGGTGCTATTATAAATTGGTTACAAACTTAAATAGAGCAGTAAAAATAAATACTTAGTCAGTCATACCCATGGTATACGTCTGATATACCACAGCTTTCAGCCAATCAGCATTCAGGGCTCGAACCACACAGTTTATAAACGTAGATAAGAGTTGACCAACTCTCTGGTCTTCCTGGTGAGATACTGGGTACACAGACTTTCTTTCCTACCTGTTGATCAGATCCCGGATGTCTC
This sequence comes from Salvelinus namaycush, assembly GCF_016432855.1. Lineage (NCBI taxonomy): Eukaryota > Metazoa > Chordata > Actinopteri > Salmoniformes > Salmonidae > Salvelinus > Salvelinus namaycush. The sequence continues at coordinate 25,448,072 of NC_052330.1, read as the reverse complement.
ATCTCCCTCTCTAGTGACATTAAAGAACTGGACAGATGAAAGCTAATTCCAGGTAGTACTGTTGACAACCGCCACAATGTTTCCAACTACACAGAGATATGCACAGCAGGAGTGCTTGGTTGTAACAGTCTTCCAGAACTAGTCAAATGCAAATGTCACTTCTGTTTTTCCTTGAATAACAAATGTAAGCCCAAATGTAAGCATCAACCAGTGGGTCTTACGACAGGTATACAGAGATGACAAGTTTACAGAGGAGTATAGAGTGTAGTGATGTGTCCTATAAGGAGTATTGGTGGCAAATCTGATGGCCAAATGGTAAAGAACATCTAGCCGCTTGAGAGCACCCTTACCTGCCGATCTATAAATTACGTCTACATAATCTAACATCGGTAGGAAGGTCATCTAAAATCAAGGTTATTTTGGCAGCTAGGGTGAAAGAAGAGCTATTACGATAGAGGAAACCAAGTCTAGATTTAAGTTTTGCCTGCTGCTTTGATATGTGCTGAGAGAAGGACAACATACCATCTAGCCATACTCCCAAGTACTTGTATGAGGTGACTACCTCAAGCTCTAAACCCACAGAGGTAGTAATCACACATGTGGGGAGAGGGGAATTCTTCTTACCAAACCACATTACCTTTGTTTTGGAGGTGTTCCGAACAAGGTTAAGGGCAGAGAAAGCTTGTTGGATACTAAGAAAGCTTTGTTGTAGAGCGTTTAACACAAAATCCGGGGAGGGGCCAGCTGAATATAAGACTATCATCTGCATATAAATGGATGAGAGAGATTCCTACTGCCTGAGCTATGTTGTAGATGTAAATTGAGAAGAGTGTGGGGCCTAGGATTGAGCCTTTAGGTACTTCCTTGGTGACAGGCAGTGGATGAGACAGCAGATGTTCTGACTTTATACACTGCACTCTTCGAGAGAGATAGTTAGAAAACCAGGCCAAAGACCCCTCAAACACACCAATACTCCTTAGCTGGCCACAAGAATGGAATTGTCTACCATATAAAATGCTTTGGCCAAGTCAATAAAATAGCAGCACAACATTGATTAGAATCAAGGACAATGGTAACATCATTGAGGACTTTTAAGGTTGCAGTGACACATCCATAACCTGAGTGGAAACCAGATTGCATACCAGAGAGAATACTATAGACAATCAATCAACTGACTGGCTTTCTTGAAATCAACTTTTGATAAACAATGCAGAATAGAAATAGGCCTATGACAGGATCAGCTTGATCTACCAATTTAAATAAAGGACAAACAGTGGCTGCCTTCCAAGCAATGGGAACCTCCCCAGAGAGGAGACAGGTTAAAAAGGTCAGAGATAGGATTGGCGATGATGGGAGCAGCAACCTTAAAGAGGAAAGGGTCTAAACCATCTGACCCAGATAGTTTTTTGTGGTCAAGTTTAAGGAGCTCCTTTAGCACCTCAGACTCAGTGACCGGCTACAGGGAGAAACTTTGTAGTGGGGCAGGGGAAAAAGAGGGAGGAGCATTGGGGCTAGTCGCATTAGAAAGGGGTGGGAGATGAGGAAATGTTGGATGGCAAGTTACATACTGTAGGTCAGGGTTCCCAAATAGGCAGCCTGCATATATACTGAACAAAAATATAAATGCAACATGTAAAGTGTCGGTCCCATGTTTCATGAGCTGAAATAAAAGATTCTCCATACACACAAAAATATTGTTTCTCTAAAATGTGGTGAACAAATTTGATTACATCCCTGTTAGTGAGCATTTTTCCTTTGCCAAGATAATCCATCCACCTGACAGGTGTGGCATATCAAGAAGCAGATTAAACAGCATGATCATTACACAGGTGCACCATGTGCTGGAGACAATAAAAGGCCACTAAAATGTGCAGTTTTGTCACACAACACAATGCCACATGTCTCAAGTTTTGAGGAAGTGTGCAATTGGCATGCTGCCTGCAGGAATGTCCACCAGAACTGTTGCCAGATAATGTAATGTTATTTTTTCTACCATAAGCCGCCTCCATTGTCGTTTTAGAGAATTTGGCAGTATGTCCAACCAGCTTCACAAACGCAGACCACGTGTAACGACGCCAGCCCAGGACCTCCACATCCGGCTTCTTCACCTGCGGGATCGTCTGAGACCAGACACCCGGACAGCTGATGAAACTGTGGGTTTGCACAATTTCTGCATAAACTGTCAGAAACCATCTTCAGGGAAGCTCATCTGAGTGCTTGTCATCCTCACCAGGTCCTTGACCTGACTGCAGTTCAGCGTCGTAACCGACTTAAGTGATCACCGGCATGCTGGAGAAGTGTGGTCTTCACGGATGAATCCCGGTTTCAACTGTACCTGGCAGATGTCAGACCACGCATGTATGGCATCATGTGGGCAAGCGGTTTGCTGATGTCAACACAGTGCCCCATGGTGGAGGTGGGGTTATGGTATGGGCAGGCATAAGCTATAGACAAACACAATTGCATTTTATCGATTGCAATTTGAATGCACAGAGATAACGTGACAAGATCCTGAGGCCCATTGTCGTGCCATTCATCCACCACCATCAACTCTTGTTTCAGCATGATAATGCATGGCCCCGTGTTGCAAGGATCAGTACACAATTCCTGGAAGCTGAAAATGTCCCAGTTCTTCCATTGCCTGCGCACTCACCAGACATGTCACCCATTGAGAATGTTTGGGATGCTCTGGATCACCGTGTACGACAGCGTGTTCCAGTTTCTGCCAATATACAGCAACTTCACACAGCTATTGAAGATGAGTGGGACAACACCCCACAGGCCACAATCAACAACCTGATCAATTATATGCAAAAGAGATGTGTTGCGCTGTATGAGGCAAATGGTGGTCATACTGACTGGTTTTCTGATCCAGGCCCCTACTTTTTTTTAAAGGTATCTGTGACCAACAGATGCATATCTGTATTACTGTGAAATCCATAGATTAAGGCCTGTTGGGTTCTCAGAATATGAAATATACTTATTCATGTCACTGAGGGAGAGAGGGTAATGTATAATGTTTACATTATGTCAGGATATGTTATTGTTAGCCATCAGGGATCCTTTGGGAGGGATCCTCTGGGAGGAGAAGAGACACAGTCTGGTACCAGGCACCATGACAGCCGTGAGTTGGGGAGGAGTGAGCACTTTGGGGTAGAGGTCAGGTCAGATGAAGTGAGGAAGAACAGATATCACTAAGGTTCTGTCTAGCAACAAAGATGTATTGGCTGTTCGGATGTGTAGGAGGAGACTCAGCCTAGGAGGAACGGCTAAATATCAGTGCTTGTGTGAATTTTTTTTGTCTAATGCAGCTGTATTGATCTTCTGGGAAGAATAAACTTGTTTAATTGACGCTAGGGGTCAGATTTTTATTTATTTTTTAAATAACGTTCCCAAGGTAAACGGACTATTTCTCAGGTCCAGATCGTAGAATATGCATATAATTTACAGATTAGGATAGAAAACACTCCAAAGTTTCCAAAACTGTCAAAATATTGTCTGTGAGTATAACAAAACAGATTTTGCAGGCGAAAACCTGAGGAAATCTAACCCGGAAGTGATTTTTTTATTTTTTTATCTGTGTTTCATTTCGCGTCTTTCTTCCATTTAAAGGGGTATCAACCAGATTCCTTTTCCAATGGCTTCCTCAGGCAGTGACCAGGCTTTAGACATAGTTTCAGGCTATTATTTTGAAAAATGAGCGAGATTTTTCAAAACTAGTCAGGTGTCCTTTGATTAGTTCCTGCGCGCGAGTAGGGTAGCTCTCCATTTTCTTTCTCTCTTTTATTGAATAGGTTACGGTCGAAATATTATCGATTATGTATGTTAAAAACAACCTGAGGATTGATTATAAAAAACATTTGACATGTTTCTACGAACATTACGGATACTTTTTGGAATTTTCGTCGAACGGAAAGAGGCTGTAGTTTTCTGAACATAACGCGCAACCCAATTGTAATATTTATCGAACAAAAATAACATTTATTGTGTAACTGGGAGTCTCGTGAGTGCAAACATCCAAAGATTATCAAAGGTAAGCGATTAATTTTATTGCTTTTCTGACATTCGTGACCATGCTAATTTGGGGCTAGCTGTTCTAGCATTGATTGATACACTTACAAAAGCTTGGATTGCTTTCGCTGTAAAGCATATTTTCAAAATCTGACACGATAGGTGGATTAACAACAAGCTAAGCTGTGTTTTGGTATATTTCACTTGTGATTGCATGATTATAAATATTTGTAGTAATATTTTGTGCCCTGCAATTCAGCGGTTGTTTAGGAAAATTATCCCGCTAAAGGGATCCGTAGTGCAGAGAAGTTAAGCTTTCATAGTGTCCGTAGAGTTTTTTACTCTGAGAATTAAAACCTAACAGGCCTAAGGAATTTATTTAAATTGACTGATTTCCTTTTATGAAATGTACTCAGTAAAATCTTTGAAATTGTTGCGTTAATATTTTCTTTTCAGTATATAACATTTTTGTTCTTGGACATAAAATAATAAAATCACCATGAAATTAGCTCAGTGATTTTAATTTCTAAAATCTGTTCCCAAGTATTTCCACGCATAAATGGAGGCAACTGTGATCGTATCCAAATGGATTATGTTTTTGTCAAATACTATAAATGTTAGGGATTCTTGGGATACAAATTATTTAGAACTATGTTCTGCCCCTCAAGGAAAAATCTGCCCACGGCTGAATGTACTTGGGGACCCCTGCTGTAGGTAATGTCTATATACAGTATATACTCTATATATACACTCACAGTATATATACACTGTGTGTGTGTGTGTGTGTGTGTGTGTGTGTGTGTGTGTGTGTGTAGGGCTCTAAACTAACTTTTTCATTGGTGGTACTGGTGCTACCAACTTTTTCAGTTGATGGCACCAGCACATGATTTGGTCACACCAATTTCTTCTGATAATAATGACCTGACCTGTCCCATAATGTACCTAGATTCAATACAGAACCAGGCTAGTAATGACTAGCTATTTTTTTAATTATCATGCCCTTTGCAGGGCTTGACATTCAGGTAAATTTGCCAGTGCCAACTGAAAGCTACTGGCCCGAATGAAAAGACTACAGGCCTGGGAAAGCAGGTAGTCTTACTCTTTAGTCAACATTTAGTTGGGGAGATTTTGGGGGAAAGCCTTTAGAAATGATTATTCAAACAGTGCATGATGACTGGAATGCCCATCGCAAAGATTCAACCAAGACTTTTTGAAAACCTGGTCTGCATACCCATTGCTGTTTGAATAAATCTTGATAATAAAAACAAAAAACTAATTGTGAACCATTTAAAAACTAATTGTGAACCATCTAAAAACAAATTGTGAACCATCTATTAGCTACATTTCTTTCACTGGCACCCTAGCTACCAGTTAGAAGTTGGTGTCACACTGCCAAGTCAAAGGGTCGCAAATGCGAGAATTTTGGTCAAGGGCACAACTTTGGTTTTAGAAGAAGGGGTGGGACATACAGTACCAGTCAAAAGTTTGGACACACCTACTCATTCAAGGGTTTTTCTTTATTTTTACTATTTCCTACATTGTAGCATAATAGTGAAAACATCAAAACTATGAAATAACACATATGGAATAATGTATTAACCCTAAAGAAAGTGTTAAACAAATCATTGAGAGTTGCTACTTTGAGATTCTTCAAAGTAGCCACCCTTTGCCTTGATGACAGCTTCACACACTCTTGGCATTCTCTCAACCAGCTTCATGAGGTAGTCACCTGGAATGCATTTCAATTAACAGGTGTGCTTTGTTAAAATTACATTTGTGGAATTTATTTCCTTAATGCATTTGAGCCAATCAGTTGTGTTATGACAAGGTAGGGGTGGTATACAGAAGATAGCCCTATTTGGTAAAAGACCAAGTCCATATTATGGCAAGAAAAGCTCAAATAAGCTAAGAGAAACGACAGTCCATCATTAATTTCAGACATGAAGGTCAGTCAATTCAGAAAATGTGAAGAACTTTGAAAGTTTCTTCAAATGCAGTCGCAAAAACCATCAAGAGCTTTGATGAAACTGGCTCTCATAATGACCGCCACAGGAAAGGAAGACCCAGAGTTAACTCTGCTGCAGAAGATACGTTTTTTAGAGTTACCAGCCTCAAAGTGCAGCCCAAATAAATGCTTCAGAGTTCAAGTAACAGACACATCTCAACATCAACTGTTCAGAGGAGACTGCATGAATCAGGCCTTCATGGTCGAATTGCTGCAAAGAAACCACTACTAAAGAACACCAACAAGAAGAAGAGACTTGCTTGGGCCAAGGAACACAAACAATGGACATTAGACCGGTGAAAATCTGTCCTTTGATCCAAATTTGAGATTTTTGGTTCCAACCGCCATGTCTTTGTGAGACGCAGAGTAGGTGAACGGATGATCTCCACATGTGTGGTTCCCACCGTGAAGCATGGAGGTAGGCATGGAGGTGGTGGTGTGATGGTGTGGGGGTTCTTGCTGGTGACACTGTCTTTGATTTATTTAGAATTCAAGGCACACCTAACCGGCATCGCTACCAAAGCATTGTGCAGCGATACGCCATCCCATCTGGTTTGCACTTAGTGGGACTATCATTTGATTTTCAACAGGACAAAGACCCAACACACCTCCAGGCTGTGTAAGGGCTATTTGACCAAGAAGGAGAGTGATGGAGTGCTGCATCAGATGACCTGGCCTCCACAATCCCCTGACCTCAACCCAGTTGAGATGGTTTGGGATGAGTTGGACCACAGATTGAAGAAAAAGCAGCCAAACAGTGCTCAACATATGTGGGAACTCCTTCAAGACTGTTCGAAAAGCATTCCAGGTGACGCTGGTTGAGAGAATGCCAAGAGTGTGCAAAGTTGTCAGTAAGGCAAAGGGTGGCTACTATGAAGAATCTCAAATATATTTTGATTTGTTTAACAATTCTTTGGTTACTACATGATTCCATAGTTTGATTGTCTTCACTATTATTCTACAATGTAGAAAATAGTAAAAATAAAGAACAACCCTTGAATGAGTAGGTCTGTCCAAACTTTTGATTGGTACCGCATATATTTTTGTAAATATTTTTTATCCGGTCGGATAAACACTCCAAACAGCCTAGCCGACTGCTCGGAAGTGTCCGCATGGTCCTAAAGCATACCGCTGCCTCGTTTTGTATCACATTCCAATTATAAAACTTGGGGAGACAAATGCAATTTCAGACTGTGCCCCTGGTTTTGGTGGCAGTTTTGAGCCCTGGTGTGTGTGCATGCGTGCCTACCTGCGTGTATCTTCAGAGCGAGCAGTAAAAACTGCATGACATGCATTTTTGAAAGAGCAGCTATGAAATGCGGAGTGGAGAACTGATGCTTTTCAGCACTACCTACTAGTGATGGGGGAAAATATCTATACAGTTACATATCGGGATAATATTTGACGATATATTATATCGTTTTGACAATATCGCAATATTATTTTGTGCTAGTTGTCTATACCTGCACCAAAACGCCAGTATTTCTCCTTAATATCTTGTTCTCCATTTTATTTTTAATTAGGGAATCAATTTGTTTTGGCACTTTCATTTCACTGAATGATGAAACTTCTCATGGCTCCCTCGTGTCCCTCTGCAGCAGACATATGGTGAGCAATATGTTTGGAACATCGAATCAAAAAATCACATATACAGTAGAATCGTGATAATCGTAATACATATCGTATCGGCACCTAAGTATCATGGTAATATATTGAGGACCCTGGTAATTCCCAGCCATAATACCCACTAAATTACACCTCGGGCTTATAGGAGGGGAGGGGAGATGGAGGGGAGAAAGAGGAGGGAATAAGAGACTGAGGAGGGAGGGTGGGAGGAGAGAATAAAGGGGGGACAGGGAAGTGGGGAGATGGGAGAAGGACAGAGGTGCACGTGTGCCTGCACTACACAAGTGTGTGTGTGTATTGCTGCAGTACCTGAGTCAATGCGAGCCTGTCTGCGAGCAGCACACTCCTAGATGCGTAGTTTAGGAATGCCTTCAGCCACAGCTCTGGCCATGCCTCCCACCTCCTCGATCTCATTGATAAACTACAAGAAAGGAAAAGACATGTCAATAAACTACACATAGAGGAGACACATGGAAAAACATTTGAAGTACTGAAACAGAACACAATCAATACAAACAACCATTAAAATTACAATAAAGGGTGTGCAACCCCATGGGCCCAAGCCCTGACCTCCAAACCCTCACCTTCAGGGCAGTCCTGTAGACATCGTCGGTCAGCGCCTCCATCATGTGTGACCCTCCCCAGGGGTCAGCAACCTTGGGTATCCCAGACTCCTCTTGGATGATGATCTGTGTGTTACGTGCAATGCAGGCGCTCTTCACCGTGGGTAGACCCAGAGCCTCATCAAAAGAGTTGGTGTGGAGAGACTGGGTCCCTCCGAACACCGCAGCCATCGCCTCGGTCACCGTACGCACCACGTTGTTATACGGGTCCTGGGGAAAACAGAATACAACACAGAAAGGTCACAATAGATTAAATTAGACTAGACTACGTGGTGTAAAGAGACTGTGGGGGACAGGAAGTATCCTCTATCAGCACAGGTGAAGAAATTCTCAGACGACAGCTAAGTTCAGTGTTTATTAGATGACATAAGACCAGACGAGAGTGGGTTCACCCTTCATTAATGACTTGGCCACAATCAAAGTTATTGTGTTTGTCCTCCCCCCACCTGTTCAATGAGGGACCAGCCTGAGGTCTGACAGTGGTTCCTGAGGAGCAAAGACTTGGCCAGCTTAGGTTGAAACTTCTCCTTGATGAGTGTGGCCCACAGCCTCCTGCCTGCCCTCAGCTTGGCGATCTCCATGTAGAAGTTCATATCGATACCCCAGAAGAATGACAACCTGGAGAGGAGACAGAGGGATATAGAGTGTTGTTGTATGTACAAGTACCTGAGTATCAAAGGATTTTGTAAGAACATTTTATTTGGTGTTAACATTACTTGAGAAATAGTTTGACAAATTGAGTGATGTTTGAAGGGACCTGCATTATTGTAGATGTCAGATGGACTAAATGAACGATGGAGATTCATCGTTATTCCACAATAACAGAATGATGCAGAGACTGATTGTTCACATTAAACTGCATGTCAAACAAAAAACAATGATTGCAAAGTTAAACAAACCATACAACTCTATGCAAAAGGATAACTTCTAAAAAATGTTAACTGAAAACTGTACAAAAATACAACAGTGCAGATGAAAAGTTTGGTAACAGAATGATGGCACAAACAGCACAAACTTTGCATCTGCTATGTTCTTCAAGTAAATGTGTATTTGTAAAATGTTCAGTGGAAATTGTTAAAAGTAGTCCTTGTGCATAGAGTTGTATGGTTTGTATAATTTGTAATCATAGTTTTTTTCATTGGTTTTTGATTCCCTGAGGTCCTGACAAGATTATTATTTTTTTATTAAGTTGGAGGAGTTTCTCTTCTGCACTGTTTAACCAATAGAGTAAATGTGGAGGAGGAGTTAAGATCAAGTATTGCCTTATTAATGTCAAAAAACAGAACTCGTGTTTCCATTTCCACTGAAAACCACATGCCTCCTGTTGCATCTGAGCCCGCTGAGAATGCTGTGCAATTGCCCTTGACAAAACATAGGCTGGCTAAAAGTCATGGCTAAACGAAAGAACAGTCAATTCACAGCAACTTTAAAAAGGGGGGTATGTCCTTTGACCTCGCTGTCAATCATATGGCTCTACATCAAAAACATGACATGAAGCAGCGAGCCAGGAAATCACAGACAACCACTCCAGAAACAACCCATAGATAGCACTTAAGCACCATGCAAGAATGAGGTCCCGGGGACAACACACACGTATGATCTCACTGGGTGTGTTTACCTGGGGGCGAACTCGTCGATAGTGAGGCCCAGCTTTCAGCCCAGTACGGCAGTACTCCAGGCCGTTGGCGATGGTGTAGGCCACTTCCAAGATGGCGTCCGCGCCGGCCTCCTGGAGATGGTACCCACTGATGGAGATGGAGTTGAACTTGGGCATGTGCTGCCAGAGGAAACAACAAGTTGGTCAACCAATCAAATCAATCATAATCAATCAATCATGATTGTTGTTTTTCAGAGTCACTAGAAAGGCCTCTTTAGTGTCCTAAGTTTTCATAACTGTGACCTTAATAATTGCCTACCATCTGTAAGCTGTTAGTGTCTTAATGACCGTTCCATATGTGCATGTTCATTAATTGTTAATGGTTCATTGAACAAGCATTGGAAACAGTGTTGAAACCCTTTACAATGAAGATCTGTGAAGTTATTTGGATTTTTACAAATTATCTTTGAAAGACAGGGTCCTGAAAAAGTATGTTTCTTTTTTTGCTGAGTTTAGTAAAGTAGAGGGGGAAAAACTTCAATAATTGAACCTGACAGTCTATTTCCAGACAGAACACAAAATGTATTGGTGCCACTCAGCTTCAGAGGACCTGGGTTAATTAAAATTATTATATAATATATCACGTCCCAGAGGACTGGGTGATGTCGCCCTCTGAGACCGACGTGAGAAGGGTCTTTAATCAGGTCAACAACTGCAAGGCCACGGGCCCTGACGGTATTCCAGGGCGCCTTCTCAGAGCATGCACAGAACAGCTGGCAGGTAATTTTCTAAGTCTCCTTGTCCCAGTCTGTAATCACCACATGTTTTAAGATGACCACAATCATCCCTGTTCCTAAGTACTCTAAGGCTTCATGCCACAATGATTACCGCACTGTAGCACTCACTTCTGTAATCATGAAGTGCTTTGAGAGGCTGGTTATAGCACACTTTAACTCCACCATCTCAGCCACCCTAGACTCACTCCAATTTGCATACTGCCCAAACAGATCCATAGATGACGCAATCTCAATTACTCTCCACATTGTCCTCACCCACCTAGATAAGAAGAATACCTACGTGAGAATGCTGTTCATTGACTACAGCTCAGTGTTCAACACCATTATTGCCTACAAGCTTGTCACCAGGCTGAGGACTCTGGGTCTGAGCGCCTCCATCGGTGGCTGGATCCTGGACTTCCTTATGGGCCGACACCAGGTGGTGAGGGTAGTCAACATCACCTCCACCACGTTCACCCTTAACACATGGGCCCCACAAGGGTGTGTTTTTAGTCCCCTCCTGTACTCCCTGTTCACCCACGCACGACTCCAACACCATCATCCAGTTTGCTGATGACACGACGGTGGTAGGCCTGATCATTGGCGATAATGAGTCAGCCTACAAAGGAGGTCAGTCACCTGACAGTATGGTGCCAGAGAAAAAACCTCTCCCTCAATGTAAGCAAGATCAAAGAGCTGATCGTGGACTACAGGAAAATGGGGGGGGGGGCAAGCCCTTATCCACCGACGGGTGGCATTGGAGCAGGTAGACAATGTCAAGTTCCTCTGTGTCCAAATCACCAAAGACTGAAAGTTTGGCATGGGCCCTCAAATCATGAAAGGGTTCTACAGCTGTACCATTGAGAGCATATTGACTGTCTGCATCACTGCTTGGTATGGCAATAGCTCCATGCCATCCAGGACCTCTATATCGGTGTGAATAGCAGGCCCGGATAATCGTCAAAGACCCCAACCACCCAAGCCATAGACTATTTTCTCTGCTACCGCATGGCAAGAGGTATCGGTGCATCAAGTCTGACACCAACAGACTCTTCAACAGCTTCTATCCCCAAGCAATACAACTGATAAATAGCTAACCAAATAGCTACACAAACCGAGTTTCCCTTGTATCTTTATTGACCTTTTAGTTCAGTATTCAGTCACTATGCACACTAACAGGGACCCACACACTCACACCGTCATTTGCTCACTAACACATAATATGCACATACATTTATACTGACTCTACACACTGTTTATCTTATATCCTGTTTCCAAGACACCTTACCCCTGTACATATCTACCTCCATCAATCCAGTATCCCTGTCTCCTTACCTCTATACATATCTACCTCCATCAATCCAGTATCCCTGTCTCCTTACCCCTGTACATATCTACCTCCATCAATCCAGTATCCCTGTCTCCTTACCCCTGTACATATCTACCTCCATCAATCCAGTATCCCTGTCTCCTTACCTCTATACATATCTACCTCCATCAATCCAGTATCCCTGTCTCCTTACCCCTGTACATATCTACCTCCATCAATCCAGTATCCCTGTCTCCTTACCCTTATACATATCTACCTCCATCAATCCAGTATCCCTGTCTCCTTACCCCTATACATATCTACCTCCATCAATCCAGTATCCCTGTCTCCTTACCTCTATACATATCTACCTCCATCAATCCAGTATCCCTGTCTCCTTACCCCTATACATATCTACCTCCATCAATCCAGTATCCCTGTCTCCTTACCCCTGTACATATCTACCTCCATCAATCCAGTATCCCTGTCTCCTTACCCTTATACATATCTACCTCCATCAATCCAGTATCCCTGTCTCCTTACCCCTGTACATATCTACCTCCATCAATCCAGTATCCCTGTCTCCTTACCTCTATACATATCTACCTCCATCAATCCAGTATCCCTGTCTCCTTACCCCTATACATATCTACCTCCATCAATCCAGTATCCCTGTCTCCTTACCTCTATACATATCTACCTCCATCAATCCAGTATCCCTGTCTCCTTACCTCTATACATATCTACCTCCATCAATCCAGTATCCCTGTCTCCTTACCTCTATACATATCTACCTCCATCAATCCAGTATCCCTGTCTCCTTACCTCTATACATATCTACCTCCATCAATCCAGTATCCCTGTCTCCTTACCCCTGTACATATCTACCTCCATCAATCCAGTATCCCTGTCTCCTTACCCCTATACATATCTACCTCCATCAATCCAGTATCCCTGCACATGTAAATATGGTATTGGAACTGACTTAAATATTTCTTGTATATAGTATGCTTACTTACTTTATTGTGCATTTCATATTTCTTATTTCTCGTGTGTTTTTTCTTAGTACTACATTGATATTGATTATTGAATTGTTGGGTTTTGAGCTTGCAAGAAAGGCATTTCACTGTACTTGTGCATGTGACATTAAAACTTGAAACATATAACGCCATTTGATCAAACTAGGCAGTACCTTTAATGTTGTCCTGGTAGAACTTGTTGCTCTCCTCCACGGTGCTGAAGCCAGCATATTGCCTGATAGTCCAGGGCCTGAATGTGTACATAGTGGGGTAGGCCCCCCTAGTGTAGGGGAAGATGCCCGGAAGCTCGTCAGGCTTCATAGCAGAGTCTGCTTTAGTGTAGACGGGTTTGATGTTGAGGCCCTCCGGCGTACGTCAGATCAGGTTTTCTGGGTTCTTCCCCTTCAGCTGTTTCTTGGCCAGACTGGCCCACTCTGGGTGCAGGTCTACCTCATCCTGACAGAGCGCGGCAGTACGGAACTGTCTGGAGTTTTTCTGTGAGTGTGTGTTGGTGTATGTATGTGTGTGTTAGGAGCAGCGAGCTCCTAGGAGTCGGCGTACAGCCAGAGCTGCACATGTCCTCTGTGCGGTCAGCATGATGGGCCTAGATCAGTACCACATGAGACACCTACAGAAGGAGAGAAATAAAAGACAGAGACTAGAATGGAGGAAATCACTAACTCTGGTTTAATTTGTTGAATAATGTCATAGCATTGGACACCAGCAGAACAGGCCAATTGACAGAATTGTCATCAGTCTGAGTGACATACCAGACGATCTACAGCGCCTTCGGGAAGTTTTCAGCCCACTTTACTTTTTCCACATTTTGTTACATTACAGCATTATTCTAAAATGTATAAAAAAATGTTTTAAAGATCCTCAACAATCTACACACAATACCCCATAATGACAAAGAGAAAACAGGTTTAGAAATATTTGCAAATTTAAAAAAAAAAAAAAAACAGAAATACCTTATTGACATACACTCCCGTTTAAAGTTCAGGGTCACTTAAAATGTCATTGTTTTTTAAATAAAAGCACATTTTTTGTCCATTAAAATATCAAATTGATCTTAAATACAGAGTCGCCATAGTCAATGTTGTAAATTACTATTGTAGCTGGAAACAGCTGATTTTTTAATGGAATATCTACATAGGCGTACAGAGGCCCATTATCAGCAACCATCACTCCTGTGTTCCAATGGCACGTTATGTTAGCTAATCCAAGTTTAGCATTTGAAAAGGATAATTGATCATTGGAAAACCCTTTTGCAATTATGTTAGCACAGCTGAAAACTGTTGTTCTGATTAAAGAAGCAATACAACTAGCCTTCTTTAGACTAGTTGAGTATCTCTGGTCACCCCCAAAGCCAATTCCTCCTTTGGCCGCCTCTCCTTCCAGTTCTCTGCTGCCAATGACTGGAACGAACTACAAAAATCTCTGAAACTGGAAACACTTATCTCCCTCACTAGCTTTAAGCACCAGCTGTCAGAGCAGCTCACAGATTACTGCACCTGTACATAGCCCATCTATAATTTAGCCCAAACAACTACCTCTTCCCCTACTGTATTTATTTATTTTGCTCCTTTGCACCCTATTATTTCTATTTCTACTTTGCACATTCTTCCACTGCAAATCTACCATTTCAGTGTTTTACTTGCTATATTGTATTTACGTTGCCACCATGGCCTTTTTTTGCCTTTACCTCCCTTATCTCACCTCATTTGCTCACATTGTATATAGACTTATTTTTCTACAGTATTGTTGACTGCATGTTTGTTTTACTCCATGTGTAACTCTGTGTTGTTGTATGTGTCGAACTGCTTGCCTACCTGGTTAAATAAAGGTGAAATAAATAAATAAAATAAAAAATATGGAGCATCAGCATTTGTGGGTTCGATTACAGGCTCAAAATGGCCAGAAACAAAGGCCCTTCTTCTGAAACTCGTCAGTCTATTCTTGTTCTGGAGAAATGAAGGCTATTCCATGCGAGAAAATGCCAAGAAACTGAAGATCTGGTACAACGCTGTGTACTACTCCCTTCACAGAACAGCGCAAACTGCCTCTAACCAGAATAGAAAGAGGAGTGGGAGGTGCACAACTGAGCAAGAGGACAAGTACATTAGTGTCTAGTTTGAGAAACAGACGCCTCAACTGGCAGCTTCATTAAATAGTACCCACAAAACACCAGTCTCAACGTCAACAGTGAAGAGGCGACTCCGGGATGCTGGCCTTCTAGGCAGAGTTCCTCTGTCCAGTGTCTGTGTTCTTTTGCCTATGTAAAGCTTTTCTTTTTATTGGCCAGTCTGAGATATGGCTTTTTCTTTGCAACTCTGCCTAAGAGGAAGAGAGAGAGAGGCCAACGGAGATGCCAGTGGAGACGCATGGATTACCCAAGAAGGGAACAGGCTAGATGTGTAAATTAGAAGTTAATTCATAGGCTGGGCTATTAATCCACCATTCCTATGCTAGCCTACATATTATGCCAAGCACAATATTGGACAAAAGGAGCCTACGTTACTCTTCAGTCCAAGGACCTTACATGTTCTGTTTAAAGGGTGAATTGGCTCCGCATGCCAAAACTCAATCTAAACATCGATTCTCAATTGCGGTATGGTTCTAGAAAGACAAATTCCTCTATTTTCATATAACTTAGTTTTTTTTCTTATCACAAATGCAAAACACACACTTACTGTACACTGTTTTAACCGGCTTGCACAGTTGCAGCCACCAGTATTTTTCAGGGACAACATGTTTGTGGCATCAGTCTTACGTTTACACACAAGTGTTCGGACACGCAGATGGCTAATTAGCACAGGTTGTCCACTCTGTCTTCTGTAACAAATGCTGTAACATGGAAATATGGACATGTGGGAACCCTAATCCTATAAAAAGGTGTGTTTTAATTTCACCTTCAGTTAGTTGTTGTGGCAATTTCCTGTATTACCAAATTAGGAGAGTTACAAACCACACACCAGTCAGAGTTATACTTAAACTTCATCTTTAATAATATGAGCTTTACAATAGCCCTTTGACTATCATATCAATTCAGTGTCTATAATGAATTCTGAGAGTGCCTACAGAAGCATACAAATATATTTTATAGCCAAGATACACCCCTCTCAACTTACATGACGAACCACAGATCTTAGGAACAGTTCACAAAGAAAGACTTTTACTTGAGAGA
The DNA here is from genome assembly GCF_016432855.1 of Salvelinus namaycush. Classification (NCBI taxonomy): domain Eukaryota; kingdom Metazoa; phylum Chordata; class Actinopteri; order Salmoniformes; family Salmonidae; genus Salvelinus; species Salvelinus namaycush. The sequence goes on along the minus strand of NC_052330.1, from coordinate 25,431,919 downwards.
GGAGTATCCCATAGCCAGATAGCATTCGCTGTAAATTATCGTTCAGTTTGGTCTCTAAGACGAGGTTCTAATCTCGTTCCTGGTACTTCATAGTACAAAAACACCAACTCATCCAATGGCATATATCAATTATCAACTCTAGATACTCTCATCTCAAGTAAACCCCCTCTTGACTCCACTCCTGGACAAGCTCACTGAGGGGAGTGACTTGCACACAGACATGGTGGAGACAAGTAATTGGTTCCCCCTTAATCACTCCATCCCTTCACATGGTTTAACAGATACATTCACATATGAAGACAATGTTCCATCCTGTCCTCTTCCCTTTCTGATATTCTGCATAGCACCAGAGACATGTAAAAGACAAGCCTGACCTCTCCCCTCGATGGGCCCCAAATGACTGAGCCCCAGCTAAGAAAAAAGTGCAACTGCCAACACTATAGTCCAAAAGGATACATTCTAATGACAAGTATCTCACATAGCATATTATGTAAATAAAACATCTTATTTATCTATGTTACCCAACTAATTCTGATTCATCCGCCACAGTGTGCAAAGCCGTCATCAAGGCAAAGGGTGGCTACTTTGAAGCATCTCAAATATAAAATTGATTGATTTGTTTAACACTTTTTTGGTTACTACATGATTCCATGTGTGTTATTTCATAGTTTTGGTGTCTTCACTATTATTCTACGATGTAGAAAATAGTAAAAATAAAGAAAAACCCTGGAATTAGTAGGTGTCCAAACTTTTGACTGGTACTGTATATATTGATGTTACTCATATTGATGTTACACAGGTAACGGAAACCAATTGTTACTTACCGTCTTAATGTGTTGGTTAACAACATGCATAGCAAAGTTTGCAGAACTAATAAACATGTCACGACGTTCGTCTGAGGAAGAAGGAGCTGCCTCCAGCTCCTCTTTTGGACGTCGATACTCTCCCGTCTGTGCCCAGGGTCCCTTGCCGTCCAGGATTTCCTCCCATGTCCAGGAGTCCATTACACCACGCTGCTTGGTCCTTTGGTGGTGGGTAGTTGTCACGACGTTTGTCTGAGGAAGAAGGAGAGGACCAAAGTGCAGCGTGGTACGTGTTCATGACTTATAATAACACTGAACACTAGAACAAGAAATAACAAAACGGAACAAACGAAACAGTCCTGTCTGGTGTAGACACAAAACAGAAAACAACTACCCACAAAACACAGGTGGAAAAAGGCTGCCTAAGTATGGGTCTCAATCAGAGACAAAGATAGACAGCTGCCTCTGATTGAGAACCACACCCGGCAAACACATAGAAATAGAAAACATAGAACAAAAACATAGAATGCCCACCCCAACTCACGCCCTGACCAACCAAAATAGAGACATAAAAAGGATCTCTAAGGTCAGGGCGTGACAAAACAGTTGAAGTCGGAAGTTTACATACACCTCAGTCAAATACATTTAAACTCAGTTTTTCACAATTCTTGACATTTCATCGTAGTAAAAATGTATGTCTTAGGTCAGTTAGGATCAGCACATTATTTTAAGAATGTGAAATGTCAGAATAATAGTAGAGAGAATGACTTATTTCAGCTTTTATTTCTTTCATCACATTACCACTGGGTCAGAAGTTTACATACTAATTTAGTGTTTGGTAGCATTGCCTTTAAATTGTTTAACCTGGGTCAAAGGTTTTGGGGAGCCTTCCACAAGCTTCTCACAATAAGTTGGGTGAATTTTGGCCAATTCCTTCTAACAGAGCTGGTGGAACTGAGTCAGGTTTGTAGGCCTCCTTGCTCGCACATGCCTTTTCAGTTCTGCCCACACATTTTCTATAGGATTGAGGTCAGGGCTTTGTGATGGCCACTCCAATACCTTGACTTTGTTGTACTTAAGCCATTTTGCCACAACTTTGGAAGTATGCTTGGGGTCATTGTCCATTTGGAAGACCCATTTGCGACCAAGCTTTAACTTCCTGACTGATGTCTTGAGATGTTGCTTCAATATATCCACATAATTTTCCTTCCTCATGATGCCATCTATTTTGTGAAGTGCACCAGTCCCTCCTGCAGCAAAGCACCCCCACAACATGAATCTGTCACCCCCGTGCTTCACGGTTGGGATGGTGTTCTTTGGCTTGCAAGCCTCCCCCTTTTTCCTCCAAACATAACAATGGTTATTATGGCCAAACAGTTCTATTTTTGTTTCATCAGACCAGAGGACATTTCTCCAAAAGGAACGATCTTTGTCCCCATGTGCAGTTGCAAACCGTAGTCTGGCTTTTTTATGGCGGTTTTAGAGAAGTGGCTTCTTCCTTGCTGAGCGGCCTTTCAAGTTATGTCGATATAGGACTGTGGATATAGATACTTTTAAACCGGTTTCCTCCAGCATCTTCACAAGGTCCTTTGCTGTTGTTCTGTGATTGATTTGCACTTTTCGCACCAGAGCCAGAACGCGTCTCCTTCCTGAGTGGTATGACGGCTGAGTGGTCCCATGGTGTTTATACTTGCGTACTATTGTTTGTACAGATGAACGTGGTACCTTCAGGCGTTTGGAAATTGCTCCCAAGGATGAACCAGACTTGTGGAGGTCTACAATTTTTTTTCCTGAGGTTTTGGCTGATTTCTTTTGATTTTCCCATGATTTCAAGCAGAGGCACTGAGTTTGAAGGTAGGCCTTAAAATACATCCACAGGTACACCTACAATTGACTCAAATGGTGTCAACTAGCCTTTCAGAAGCTTCTAAAGCCATGACATACTTTTCTGGAATTTTCCAAGCTGTTTAAAGGCACAGTCGACCTAGTGTATGTAAACTTCTGACCCACTGGAATTGTGATACAGTGAGTTATAAGTGAAATAATCTGTCTGTAAAAAATTGTTGGAAAACTTACTTGTGTCATGCACAAAATCAGTTAGATTAACAAGAATTTAAGCTTTCTGCCAATATAAGACATGTCTATGTCCTGGAAAGTTTGCTGTCATTCTCGTCACATTAGTGCACGTTAGCATCAACCGTCCCGGTATAGGGACACCGATCCCGTAGAGGTTTTAAATTAATTTCTAAAAGTTTGTTAGTATAGAAGCTAACGTCGGCTAAAGTTTGCTCCAGTCAAGCTAGCCTGTCGTTGTCATGGCGACAGCTTGCTGTTTTTAGGATTATGTTGAGAAATACATGATGAAAATGTATATGAGATAAGATGATAGTTAATACCTTTTTACAATTAGTTTTTCGTATGTTGGCTATTGGGAATTGTATGAGAGTAGCCATGTCCGTTGAATGAGAGAGAGCCAACTGAAAACTGTATTGAAGTGAGAAGCACCAGATAAACTATTTTAAATCTTTTAAGGTTTCTTCTCACCATACCCTATCCAGGTCCCAAGGTTTAAGAGGGTAAACAACACTACTAGACCATGTGTGGTTTCACTACACGCTGCTAGTACAAAACCATGCTATTTTTTTTCATTGTACTACCATGGTTCATTTTGGTACCATGGTAGCTACTACAATGAAAAAAAATACCATGTATTTTTGGTCACTACTATGGCAGGAAAACACCATGGTCCTGGTGCAAATTCCATTGTATTTTCCTGCCATAGTAGTACAATGAAAAAACTACCATGGTACTATGATAGTTTTTTGGTTACTACCATGGCAGGAAAATACCATGGAATTTGCACCAGGACCATGGTGTTTTCCTGCCATGTTAGTGACCAAAAAAACATGATAGTACCGTGGTAGTTTTTTCATTGTACTACCATGGTACATTTTTGTAAGGGGAAGCTCTCAAGAACTTGAACACACACGCGTGCACGCACACACACAACTCAAGTTCACAGATTTTCAATAAACAAAGTTCTCACCGTTTTTATTAAGAGTTGATCGATTAAACAGTCATAGTATCCAAACTATCCATGGGTTGTAAGAGTAGTACTGTACAGTGCATTTGTGTTCCTGATGTCCTTCATTAAGTCATATCTGTGGTATTCTTGAAGTAAATGTTTGATGGATACAAAATGTACTAAACACAGAAACATCAGTTATCATTATGCAGGGTTTTTCATGACCATGTGAGCTAACCAGAAACAACACCAGGCCCTAGTTGTAGTGTTACCAGGGTGTAATCATTAGTCCAAAAAGTTTTGCAACTAAAACGAGAGTTTATAATGGACAAAGTTAGCTAGGCACTCCCCGTTTCGATCCGTTTGCCTCCATTTAAGAAATGTTTTGCAACAGAATTGGTGTAATGAATACACTGCTGGTGTTACCTGCTCAGGTGTCATGGTCAAGGAAAACTACTAACCTTTAAAGCTTTCAGCAGGACAGACCTTTATCAAAAGTGGCAATGCAGAGAGTGGTTGGTAATGCCTAGTCAAGATACGACAGAGTTCCTCAACTCCCGTTCTGGAGAGCTACTGGAGTGTGCAGGCTTTTGATCCAGACCAGCACTAACACACCTTCAATCTGCATTAGTACTAGGCTGGAACAAAAGCCTAGCCACACCCAGTAGCTCTACAGGACCGGAGTTAAGGAATCCTGAGATACAGAGTATCTGTACTGTTACACCTTGTTTTGTGCTTTGGAAAACAGTAAGGCAGTGACATTCCATTGCAATATATTACGGCCTTCGTCGGATGGTTCTACTATGTTTCTTTGTCATACAGATTCAATAAAATGTACAACCTAAAAAAAAAAAAAAAGCAATGCTGATGGACATACATTAAGACAGAGGAAGCCAAACTATGGTATCATGAGTGTGTAAAAAGTCTAAAAATCAGTTTAGCGTCAGGCAGCATCCATCTACAATAATACTAAGTTGGCAACAAAGCAGTAGATCCTTAAGTATTGAGTAGTTGAAGATGCAACAAAAATCTAAGGAGCAGAGGGGGTTGGTTGCTCGGGGTTGGTTGCTCGATGGTGTGGGGCAATGTTACCCCCTCAACGGGGAGGTAGTGAGTGACCTTTTAGGCCACATTTGACCTTTCACCCGACCCCAGAGAGGGGTCACTCACTCCAGCTTGAGGAGCTCAACGTCAAAGATGAGGGTGGCATTAGGGGGGATGACCCCGGGGTGACCTGTGACTCCATAAGCCATGTCAGGAGTACAGGTGATCTTCGCCCGCTGACCCACACTCATCTGGGGCAGAGAGAGGGCGGGAGACAACAGAGGAATTGTCAACGCTTGCGTATCATATGTTGCAATATTATCATAAAATATCATGAGTGCAGATGCAGCGCATTACCTAACATAAGACAATGCAGTCTCACCTGTGCGATTCCTTCCTCCCAGCCCTTGATGACTTCCTGTCGCCCGATCTTGAACTTGAAGGGCTTGTTTCTGTCTCGAGAAGAGTCAAACTTCTTTCCATTTTGCAGCATACCTGGTAGAGAGATATCACACAAACACTGTTAAGTCAATGATCTTCCTAGGTTCAGGTAGGCGTTTGAAAGTTTCTTATTTTCATGTGTTCTGCTTTATATGAGTACTACTGTGTACACGTAAGTGTGCTTGTAGGTATTTATTAGGATCCCCATTAGCCGCTGCAAAAGCATCAGCTACTCTTTCTGGGATCCACATGAAACATGACATAATACATAGTAGGGAACATTATTAGTCAATGACTGAAATACATTTTATAATGTCACACACAGCCTACATATCAGTACGTACACACAATATCTAGGTCTAATGCATAGCACAGTGCAAATTACAATACAATATATATAAAATGGCTGTGTCTCTTCACAGTCCCCTTAGTGCACAAAGGTGTTCTTGTATCTGTTTTTTTAAACTGGTTTTATTGCTAGCTTGAGTTACCTGGGGTGGTAGAGTTCCACGTAGGCTTTATTTAATACTGTGTGCCTTTCCCAGCCTGTCTTTGCATGTCTTTGTTACCGATGAGTGTCCGAACTGTGTGCCAACTGCTTGAACAGACAGTTCGATACCTTCAACACATCAATACCTCACACAAAGACCAATAGTGATGCAGTCAATCTCTCCTCAACTTTGAGCCAGAAGAACTTGACATGCATGCTATTGACACTTTCCCTCCATGTACATCTAAGTGCGATATGTCCTGCTTTGTTCTGGACTAACTGCAATGTACCTACAGTACCAGTCAAAAGTTTGCACACACCTACTCATTCAAGGGTTTATCTTTAATTTTACAATTTTCTACATTGTAGAATAATAGTGAAGACATCAAAACCTCCCGGGTGGCGCAGTGGTCTAGGGCACTGCATCGCAGTGCTAGCTGCGCCACCAGAGTCTCTGGGTTCGCGCCCAGGCTGGGCTGGGTTCGCGCCCAGGCTCTGTCGCAGCCGGCCGCAACCGGGAGGTCCGTGGGGCGACGCACAATTGACATAGCATCGTCCGGGTTAGGGAGGGTTTGGCCGGTAGGGATATCCTTGTCTCAGTATGTAAAAATGTAATAAAATGTATGCACTCTACTGTAAGTCGCTCTGGATAAGAGCGTCTGCTAAATGACTAAAATGTAAATGTAAATGTAAAACTATGAAATAACACATAAGGAATCATGTAGTAACCAAAAAAGTGTTAAACAAATCAAAATATATTTTAGATTCTTCAAAGTAGCCACCCTTTGCCTTGATGACAGCTTTGCACACTCTTGGCATTCTCTCAACCAGCTTCATGAGGTAGTCACCTGGAATGCATTCCATTAACAGGTGTGCCTTGTTAAACATTAACTTGTGGAATTTCTTTCCTTCTTAATGCGTTTGAGATAATCAGTTGTGTTGTGACAAGGTAGGGGTGGTATACAGAATATAGCCCTATTTGGTAAAAGACCAAGCCCATATTATGGCAAGAACAGCTCAAATAAGCAGAGAAACGACAGTCCATCATTACTTTAAGACACGAAGGTCAGTCAATGCAAAACATGTCAAGATCTTTGTGCTGTTGCAAAAACCATTGAGCGCTATGATGAAACTGGCTCTCATGAGGACCGCCACAGGAAAGGAAGACGCAGACTTATCTGCTGCAGAGGATAAGTTCATTAGCGTTACCAGCCTCAGAAATTGCAGCCAAAATAAATGCTTCACAGAGTTCAAGTAACAGACACATTTGTTCAGAGGAGACTGTGTGAATCAGGTCTTCATGGTCAAATTGCTGCAAAGAAACCACTTCTAAAGGACACCAATAAGAAGAAGAGACTTGCTTGGGCCAAGAAACACAAGCAATGGACATTTGACCGGTGGAAATCTGTCCATTGGTCTGATGAGTTCAAATTTGCGATTTTTGGTCCCAACCGCCGTGTCTTTGTGAGACGCAGAGTAGGTGAACGGATGATCTCCGCACGTGTGGTTCCACCGTGAAGCATGGAGGAGGTGGTGTGGGGGTGCTTTGCTGGTGACATTGTCGTGATTTATTTTGAATTCAAGGCACACCAGCATGGATACCACAGCATTCTGCAGCGATAAGCCATCCCATCTGGTTTGAACTTAGTGGGACTATCATTTGTTTTTCAACAGGACAATGACGCAAAACACAGCAAATGCTATCTGGCTGGGGGATACTCCTTTCTCACATACATAACCTAACCTTGTGACCCATTCCAGACGTCTGTTGTTTGTCATGAACATTCAGGAGGATGTACTTTGCTATAAAGAGCTGTAACCCCAATCTGCTCGTTGGGCTCTCAACGATTACCGATGGGTGGTCGTTGACCAGCTCCATTATTGCAATACTTAAATCGATAATAAAGATTGATTGTTTGAATAAATAACAAAGTCTCTCTCACTTGGTTAGAATTTACACCACAGGGCACACTGTCTTCTAGGCTTAAATTTAAGATGTGGCAACCAGGAGTCACAATGTATTACGCTACCAACCTCAGCAATTTACCATCCAGGTTGTCGGTACCAGGTGGTTTGTCCTTATTTCTAGATAGTAACAATTTTTTCACTTCTTCCACAACCACGTTGTGGATCTCAAAACTACAGTGCTTGTCTTTCATTATTTGGTCCATTATGCATGAATATGAAGGCTCAGTATTTGTTGTTTGCATGTCATGTCTAAGTTTTCTAATCTTGTCAACAAGAAAGTTATTAAAGTGGTTGGCAATATCAAAGGGTTTTGTTGTGAACAAGCCATCTGCCAAAGGTGGAGCTTCCTTGCCTAAAATTTAATTTAAAGTACTCCAGAGCATTTTACAATCAGTTTTTACATAATTTATCTATGTTCCATAGTACAGTTTATTTTTGTTTAGTTTACTTATGTGATTTCTCAATTTCCTGTATGTCTGCCAGTCTGCTGTGTTGTCAGACTTATTTGCTATTCTCTTTGTCTCATCCCTCTCAGCCATACAGTTTTTCAATTCCTCATCTATCCATGGGGATTTGGCAGTTCTAACAGTCAGTTTGTTGATGGGAGCATGCCTATCAGTAACCAGAAGAAGCAGTTTCATTAATTCTTCAAGTGCAGTATCCAGATGTTCCTCATTACACACATCACACCAACAAATATTTTTCACACCTTCAACATAGGAATCATTGAAAAGCCTCTTGTATGATCATAATATCCAGTCTTTGGAACTTTGGTTGTTCGAGATATGGCTATTATATTAGGATCACTACATCCGATGGGTGTGGATACTGCTTTAGAGTAGATTTCTGCAATATTAGTAAAGATGTGATCAATACAAATGGATGATTTAGTTCCTGTTCTGTTTGTAAATATCCTGGTAGGTTGACTGATTACTTGAGCCAGTCTTTTTGAGTGGGCAGATGGATGACAACCAGTCAATATTTAGGTCACCCAGAAAATATACCTCTGTTGATATCACATACATCTTCCAACATTTCACACACATAGTCCAAATACTGACTTTTAGCACTTGGTGGTCTATAGCAACTTCCTACGAGAATAGGCTTTAGGTGAGGCACATGAACCTGTAGCTATATTACTTCCACATCATCTGACATGAGATCCTCTTCCAACGTAACAGGAATATGACTCTGGACATACATGGCAACACCTCCACCATTTGCATTTCTATCTTTCCTATATATTCTATAACCATGTATAGCTACTACTGAGTCATCAAATGAATGATCAAAGTGTGTTTCAGAGATGGACAGAATATGATTGTTTTCTGATGTTAATAAGTTGTCAATTTCATGAACCTGGTTTCTCAGGCTACATATGTTAATATGGGCAATTTTTTTGTCCTTTTCTGGGTTACTTGTTTGTTTTTAGTGCTATTCTGAGTGGCTGGTCCAAGGTAGACATGTCAGTGACATTTACATTTGAGTCAATAGTACTGAGTGGGCTGCCCACAGTGGGCTCCTTCCTAAGGCAGACAGTTTCAGTGCAAACAGTGGAATAAAATGCTATGTGCATATGATTATTGCAGACAATACCCTCGGAGCTAACAGTTAAATGAACATAGATTAGGTTACTTACATTTACTGCACTTCTATTTCTCTGGGATATAATCTGATTTCCATGTCCTCTGTTGCTTATTTATTATGACAGAGAGGACAGATTCCAATACTTAAATCGATAATAAAGATTGATTGTTTGAAGAAATAACAAAGTCTCTCTCACTTGTTACCAAATCCAGACCGTCAGTCTCTTAAACTGTTTGCTATGTTGATGGAGATAATCCTGTAGCATCATTTGAACACAAAGCAAGGCCTACACAAGTATATTTTCCTCACAAAGATCAGTTACATTCAAGTCATTCAAACAATTCCCCTAAAAACAAACTAAAACAAAACAGAGCACTGTTTTACACAAGGTCAGGCAATCCTTCACCTCAGCAGCAAGGAACTGTCTGGAATGCCTAGGAATCATAGCATTCCAAATTCCAACATCAAAGGCAGATTCTGATAATACAGGGCTGGCACAAAAACAAGAGTAATTCCACTGGGTTTCATTATCCAGATCGTGGGCTCATTTCAATTTTCTAAATGACCAAAGGGTATTTGAAATAGGAGGCAGTGGCCTGATTCTTTCTGTAGATTCTTTCTGATGGTTAACTAGGCCATGTCTCGCCTGCATCTAGAACACAGGGGAAACACAGACAGATACAGGACAGGCAGAGATTCAGTAGTGGCACGACAATGAATGTGCCCATGAACATCTGTCCGTTCAGGCATGCTAACATTAGGCCCATTAAACACTTCCACCAGAGGCACTGAGACAGAGACACTGCAGAAAATACTTAATAATTCACCTTTCACAGGCTTGGGTAGAATACTGAGACAAAATCCTAATAATATTTTTTTTAATGTACAGTATCAGTCAAAAGTTTGGACACCTACTAATTGAAGGTTTTTTCTTTATTTTTACTAATTTCTATATTGTAGAATAATAGTGAAGACATCAAAACTATGAAATAACACATATGAAATCATGTAGTAAACAAAAAAGTGTTAACAAATCTAAATATATTTTATATTTGAGATTCTTCAAAGTAGTCACCCTTTGCCTTGATGACAGCTTTGCACACACTTGGCATTCACTCAACCAGCTTCATGAGGCAGTCATCTGGAATGCATTTCAATTAAGTGATAATGCCCTCGAAGCCGGTGTTTGGATGATATATTGGCACGGGTGTTGTTAGGCAAACCGTTCCAATATATCCTCCAAACACCGGCTTCGGGGGCATTATCACTTTTATACAACGCGTTACCAACATATTCAAATAACGATTGACATATTTTCATTAAAAATGTTATTTTGATGAACGTATTCATACTATTTCATCCTTCCACAACATATAGTCCCGAAACAAATCTAGGGTTGCTACTCAAGCCGGCTGGTCGTTCGTACTATTGGTTCAATTGCCAGAGATGAGATCCAGTCGTTCAGCCTTTTTGTTCTGTATCTATGGACACGACCCAGTCGTTCATTCTAAATGTTCCATTGCCATACTGGCTGGCAACGTTCTTATCCCTTGCATGCTAGCTAGCCAACTACGGATAACTTAGTCACGTCAAACAGAATATCAACAGTAGCTGCATTTGTTTAAGCTGATTTATAGTGACATTTATTTGGATACCTCCATAACAATGAACTAATGAGGCACAATTTTACCTGGCATAGAAAATATGCTCTCTTGTTAGGACACTGTTGTTCAGAGGAGCTAGCCAACAACACAGCTAACACAATCATTTAAAACTGAAGCTGGAAAGACTGCAAACTAGCTGCACTTCGTTTCGTTTTACCTTTTTTCAATTGACATTTATTTTTTATAAATCGATAAAAAAGATGCTACCTAATTAATGATTTCGACTGGCAGAGAAACGCTGCCTGCATGCCTCTCTCTCTCGTCCCGACTCCCGACCCCTACACGTTCATTACTATGAGACAGTTGGAGATTGAATTTGAACATTGAAAATGTCGGAGAGACAGACAGTAAGGTCTATACAGATCTCCGTTGTTGAAAACTAAATGTTAGTCTAAAAGAAATGTGACATAATGTATTGATGCTTCTTATAGTGGAGATCAAGTTTATAACTTCCCTGCCTGGGCTGATGAGACAGTGGATTGCGCAGTCAGATGGAACAGAGTAAATAGGCATTTTAACGTCCTAGATTTAACTTGTGGAATAGACATCGGCTGGAATGAGCTTTTAACAAATCAGGATTCAGGATTAGACCCACCCGTTGTATAATTAACAGGTGTGCCTTGTTAAAAGTTAATTTGTGGAATTTCTTTCCTTCTTAATGTGTTTGAGCCAATCAGTTGTGTCGTGACATGGTAGGGGTGGGATACAGAAGATAGCCCTATTTAGTAAAAGACCAAGTCCATATTATGGCAAGAACAGCTCAAATAAGCAAAGAGAAACGACAGTCCATCTGTCACGACTTCCGCCGAAGTCAGCCCCTCTCCTTGTTCGGGCGGCGTTCGACGTCACCGGCTTTCTAGCCACCGCCGCTCCATTTTTCTATGATCCATTTGTTTTGTCTTGTTCCATTCACACCTTGTTTGCATTCCCCAATCACACTGCATGTATTCATTCCTCTGTTCCCCCTCATGTGTTTGTGTGAAATTATTTGTGTGTTACGTCTTGTACGCACTAGGCTAAGCGTTTGTTATTTTCCGTGTGTTTTCACAAAGCTTATTTGTATTGTCATACATTTATGTTGTGTGACTATTGTGCGCGCTATACACTTTGCCTTGTTGGCTGGAGGAGGTTTTTGACGCAGCTGCGTCCGTCTGTATATCTCTCCTGCCGTAATAAAGTGTGCGCACCTGTTTACAATTCTCTGCTCTCCTACACCTGACTTCATCTCAAGTATGCACACGCCTGACACCATCATTAATTTAAGACATGGTCAGTCAATCTGGAAAATTTCAAGAACTTTGAACGTTTCTTCCAAGTGCAGTCGCAAAAACCATCAAGCGCTATGATGAAACTGGCTCTCATGAAGACCGCCACACGAAAGGAAGACCCAGAGTTACCTCTGCTGCAGAGGATAAGTTCATTAGAGTTAACTGCACCACAGCTTGCTGCCCAAATAAAAGGTTCCCAGAGTTCAAGTAACAGACATCTCAACATGAACTATTTAGAGGAGACTGTGTGAATCAGGTCTTCATGGTCGAATTGCTGCAAAGAAACCACTACTAAAGGACACCAATAAGAAGAAGAGACTTGCTTGGGCCAAGAAACACAAGAAATGTACTTTAGACCGGTGGAAATCTGTCCTTTGGTCTGATGAGTCCAAATTTGCGATTTTTGTTTCCAACCGCCGTGTCTTTGTGAGACGCAGAGTAGGTGAACGGATGATCTCGGCATGTGTGGTTCCCACCATGAAGCATGGAGGAGGTGTGATGGTGTGGGGGTGCTTTGCTGGTGACACTGTCTTTGATTTATTTAGAATTCAAGGCACACCTAACCGGCATCGCTACCAAAGCATTCTGCAGCGATACGCCATCCCATCTGGTTTGTGCTTAGTGGGACTATCATTTGTTTTTCAACAGGACAATGACCCAAAACACACCTCCAGGCTGTGCATGGGCTATTTGACCAAGAAGGAGAGTGATGGAAAGCTGCATCAGATGACCTGGCCTACACAATCACCCGACCTCAACCCAATTGAGATGGTTTGGGATTAATTGGACCCCAGAGTGAAGGAAAAGCAACCAACATGTGCTCAGCATATGTGGGAACTGCTTCAAGACTGTTGGAAAAGCAATCCTCATGAAGCTGGTTGAGAGAATGCTAAGAGTTTGCAAAGCTGTCATCAAGGCAAAGGGTGGCTACTTTGAAGAATCTCAAATATAAAATATATTATGTTTAACACTTTTTTTGGTTACTACATGATTCCATATGTGTTATTTCATAGTTTTGATATCTTAACTATTATTCTACAATGTAGAAAATAGTAAAAATAAAGAAAAATCCTTGAGTAGATGTGTCCAAACTTTTGATTGGTACTATAGATTTGGCCTGGCAAAAATCTGACCATTAGCAAATACAGTAACGATAAATATAGGTTATTTCATTGCGTAAATGGAAGAAATGTTGATGTCAACATGAAGAAGACATATGGGACTATAATACCCCTATAGAATACGACACTAGACTGTTCCAAAAACAGCCATTGTTGACCAATCCAACACCCTCACCTCACCTGACCCACGGTCAGTGGTGTTAAGTAACTAAGTAAAAATACTTAAGTATTTTGGGGGGGGTATCTGGGCCGGGTTGCATAAAACACCTTAAGTACATTTTTCCCTCATCTTTTCCCTTAAAGTTTCCTTAACTTTAAGTCAGTTGCACTAAACATTTTAAGGTGAATTCCCCCTTAAATTAAGTGAAAAGGTTAAGGGTGCCCATGAGGTCCCTTAACTGCTTCATTCAGTATGGATATCAATGTAAACAGCATTTGTGGAGGTGAAATTTGCTTTCATATGCTTTGGTTACAAAAGGGAAACAACAACCAGCTAGCTAGCTACTTAGCTAAACAATGGAAGGTGCACAATCTATGGCTACAAAGCTAGGTGGCTAGTTAGCTATTGCTACTCTGTAAGTTAGCTTGATGTACTAGAAAGTAATATAAACAAGTTGAGAAAAAAGTAACTACAAGAAACATGGTTTGTTATCTTCTGAAGCAATTTGGTTATCCTTTCTTGATTATCGAAGTTATATTTTACTATCTCACAAATTGAAAGTGATCTCTTTGAGGAGACTTTTAGTCAGTGATTGAGTCTGTCTCCATGGTAACCAGATACTCTTTCTGCCATACATGCCTTCAAACTACCATAAAACCCCTTAAGTATGCCCATACCTAAGGAAATATTTGAGTGGCTCTATGCAACACCCTTAAACAACTGCCTTGGGTAAGGGACAATTATTTCTTAAGGTAAACCCTTAAGGGAAACACTCAAGATGTTTTATGCAACCAGACCCTGTACTTTACCATTTATATTTTTGACTACTTTTATTCCACTACATTCCTAAAGAGAATATGTACTTTTTACTCCCATACAATTTCCCTGTCATCCAAAAGTATTCATTACATTTCCAATGCTTAGCAGGACAGGGAAATTGTCCAATTCACGCATTTATCAAGATAATACATGGTCATCCCTACTGCCTCTGATCTGGCGGACTCACTAAACACAAATGCTTTGTTTGTAAATGTCTGAGTGTTGGAGTGTGCCCCTCGCTATCCGTAAAAAATAAAAAATAAATTGTGCTATCTAGTTTGCTTAATGGTTTGCTTAATATAAAGGAATTTGTAAGGATTTATATAATTAACTTTTACTTTTGATACTTAGGTATATTTATATTTAAAACTAGACACTGACTTTTACTCAAGTAAGATTTTACTGCATGACTTTCCCTTTTACTTCAGTCATTTTCTATTGAGGTATCTTTACTTTTACTCAAGTATGGCAATTGGGTACTTTTTCCACCATTGCCCACGGTATCAACACCCTCACCTGCACAAAAAAACATGACAGTTCAGCATCTCAATCTGAGGAACTTGTCACATCTCGTAAGATGTGCGTAAGCATCGTTTCCAAGTTGTATTATAATAACCCATGATTTATCCAAGTTGTATTAAAATAACCCATGATTTATTTATACCACCACAGTAGACAGACATAACATCAGCGTAAATATTTGGCAATAAAACTAGCCTAGCATGCTAAGCCCGGTCAGGCAGGGGACGGTTCACCCAGAGATGTGAGTCTTGTACAGTACTGGCTGCTTCTCCTCTTTCATTCCCCCTAAACTTAGTAGGACCGCAGGCTTCCAGGAATCCCTGTCGCCCAGATATCAGTCTGCTTTGCCTGCCCGCAGGGCCACTGGGCGGGAGTCCAAGCCTGGAGTCGACGGCTCCGAAGACCACAGGGTGATTACCATCTGTTAATAATGTATCTCCCCTGGCTAGACTGGAGTTATAGGCACAGTAAAGTGCTCCAGAAGACGGAAACATTATGACCCATATTTCAAATAAAAGCCACAGTGAAACCGGGCTAGGATGTTTATTTCGAATACAATATGGGTAATATTTTTTTACATTTTCTCCCAAGCAGGAATTATATGGCCAGTTACACAGTAAAGTGATCCTCAGTATGACATGATTAAGACCCATTTGTTGAATGGGTAAACAGTTGGATGTGTTTAAAAACAACTTAGCCTATGTCTATCAGGTACTACAGTGCATTCGGAAACTATTCAGACCCCTTGAGTTTTTGCCACATTTTGTTATTATGTTACAGCCTTAATCTAAATCAGATTAACTTGTTTTCTCACCTCATCAATCTACACAATACCCCATAATGACAAAGCAAAAACATGTTTTTAGAAATGTTTGCAAATTTAGTAAAAATAAAAACAAGAAATATCACATTTGCATAAGTATTCAGACCCTTTACTCAGTACTTTGTCGAAGCACCTTTGGCAGTGATTACAGCCTCGAGTCTTCTTGGGTATGACGCTACAAGCTTGGTACACCTGTATTTTGGGAGTTTCTCCCATTCTCCTCTGCAGATCCTCTCAAGCTCTGTCAGGTTGGATGGGGAGCGTCGCTGCACAGCTATTTTCAGATCTCTCCAGAGATGTTCGATCAAGTTCAAGTCCTGGCTCTGGCTGGGCCACTCAAGGACATTCAGAGACTCCTGCATTGTCTTGACTGTGTGTTTAGGGTCGTTGTCCAGTTTAAAAGTGAACCTTCGCACCATTCTGAGGTCCTGAGTGCTCTGGAGCAGGTTTTCAACAAGGATCTCTGTACATCTTTCCCTTGATCCTGACTATACTCTCAGTCCCTGCCGCTGAAAAACATCCCCACAACATGATGCTGCTACCACCATGCTTTACCGTAGGGATGGTGCCAGGTTTCCTCCAGACGTGACGCTTGGCATTTAGGCCAAAGAGTTCAATCTTGGTTTCATCAGACCAGAAAATCTTGTTTATCATGGTCTGAGAGTCTTTAGATGCCTTTTTTGACTCCAAGCGGGCTGTCCTGTGCCTTTTACTGAGGAGTGGCTTTCGTCTGGCCACTCTACCATAAAGGCCTGATTGGTGGAGTGCTGCAGAGAAGGTTGTCCTTCTGGAAGGTTCTCCCATCGCCACAGAGGAACTCTGGAGTTCTGTCAGAGTGACCATCGGGTTCTTGGTCAACTCCCTGACTAAAGCCCTTCTCCCCCGATTGGTCAGTTTGGCCGGGCGGCCAGCTCTAGGAAGGGTCTTGGTGGTTCCAAACTTCTTCCATTTAAGAATGATGGAGGCCACTGTGTTCTTGGGGACCTTCAAGGCAGCAGACATTTTTTGTCACCCTTCCCCAGATCTGTGCCTCGACACAATCCTGTCTCGGGGCTCTACGGACAATTCCTTCGACCTCATGGCTTGGTTTTTGCTCTGACATGCACTGTCAACTGTGGGACCTTATGTAGACAGGTGTGTGCCTTTCAAATCATGTCCAATCAATTGAATTTACCGCAGGTGGACTCCAATCAAGTTGTAGAAACATCAAGGATGATCAATGGAAACAGGATGCATCTGAGCTCAATTTCGAGTCTCATAGCAAACGGTCTGAATACTCATGTAAATAAGGTGCGTTTTTTATTTTTAATATATTTGCAAACATTTCTAAAAACCTGTTTTTTCACTTTGTCATTATGGGGTATTGTGTGTAGATTGATGAGGATTTTTTTTTAAATGTAATCCATTTCAGAATAAAGCTGTAACGTAACAACATTTGGAAAAAGTCAGGGGGTCTGAATACTTTCCGAATGCACTGTATATTTAAGCACCTTGGAAATTAAAGCCCATTCTAACAGGAAAAAGTCTACATGCTATTCCAAGTCAGAGTTGGGGCCGTTCCAAAGTAGCTTTGAGAAAATAAAGCTGGTCCATTTCTCTTCCTGCAGCAGAGAGCCAGACCCTTAACTACTGTATCAGTCTGTGAGTAACTGAATACAAAATGTAGTGAGGCCACCCTATCTTGGTTGAGTCAGGGTGGGGTTGAATGAAAATAAAACAGGATCCTTCCTTTCCTGTTCCTGTAGCACAGTCCTAGACCCTCTTAGATATCAGGCAGGCAATGGGTAAATAGACAGTGTAGAAAGCATGTCAAACTGGCCCTTAATCCCAGGTTCTCTGCCTCGGTTGGGTGTGAAAATACCAAGGGAAGACCCATGTGTGTCCAAAATGGCACCCTATATGCCCATATAGTGCACTATACTTTCGGCCGTTACGGCTCTGGCTAAATGTAGTGCACTATATAGAGTATAGGGTGCCATTTCAGATTTTGCCCCCAGACCCTCCTGAGTAGTATGAGATGTCTTTCTGAACAGGCTGTCCAGGCCAGCTAGGCTATTTATACTCCGTTTACTGTATCTGTGTCTACACGTGACACACACACATACGCCAGCACACACACACACGGCCCCTCGTCCACCAGGGCCCAGAGATGTAAGGAGATATCACACATACGCGATCTGTCTGCAGCACGCTCTTATAGACATGTTGACACATCACAGGACTGTGATCACGTGTCAACGAGAAATATCTGTTCTTGCTTCGTCGTTCATATATCAGTAGGATCTTTGGCATTGGAATTGGTGTTTCACCTAATGAGACAGCTCAGATGTAGCCCTGCATCTTTAATGTTGGTGTAAGCAACATGTTTCAGTCCTGCTGCTATACTGTAGTGCAACAGATGTAGGATCTTAATTTGATCATCCTGTTGCCGGAAAATGTTCCTACAGTGCAGTAAATGTAAAACATGTAGTGTATTTGAGGTTTGTTGTATCAACCCCTACTAAAATGTCCATTAATTATAATCCACATAATAATTCACATTTCCTGTTGCTGCAGGATTATTTTCCTACTGTAGCAAACTGGCTCAAATGAAGATTTTACATCTGTAATTAGCGCAATCTCTGCTGCTCTTATCCTACTCCATAGCACCTTGGTCTCAATAGGCCTAATCTCTGCAGTTGCTCTTAGTAAGTGGTTTTAGCTACTTTGATTAAATTAGCTACACTACGGTACTGTAGGGGGGTTTAGTAGAACCTAAACAGAACGTTATTTGGTCAGATGATTGTTTACGTAGTCTGTCCATGAGAGATTACGTAGTCTGGCCATGAGAGATTACGTAGTCTGGCCATGATTGTTTACGTGGTCTGTCCATAAGAGATTACGTAGTCTGGCCATGATAGATTACGTAGTCTGGCCATGATTGTTTACATGGTCTGTCCATAAGAGATTACGTAGTCTGGCCATGATTGTTTACGTGGTCTGTCCATAAGAGATTATGTAGTCTGGCCATGAGCGATTACGTGGTCTGTCCATAAGAGATTACGTAGTCTGGCCATGATTGTTTACGTGGTCTGTCCATTAGAGATTACGTAGTCTGACCATGAGAGATTACATAGTCTGGCCATGATTGTTTACGTGGTCTGTCCATAAGAGATTACGTAGTCTGTCCATGAGAGATTACGTAGTCTGGCCATGAGAGATTACGTAGTCTATCCATAAGAGATTACGTAGTTTGGCCATGAGAGATCCGTATAGTATTGAAAATAATTATACACAAAACTTTTAAAAAGTGTGAGGAATAAGTGAAGGTGTTGAGAGGAAGGCTGCTATCTGTGAGCTGCATTTAACCATACTGCATGCACTATGGTTCCCACACTAATCACTATGCTGTTCCATCTCCCAGTCTGGAACACAATTCCAACTCCTGCTAGAGACTACTCACCTTCATCTTTCCATCTTTCATTAAGGCCAGAGGCCTATGTATGTGTGTGTGTGTGTGTGTGTGTGTGTGTGTGTGTGTGTGTGTGTGTGTGTGTGTGTGTGTGTGTGTGTGAGGGTTGCTTCAAATCGAAATAAAAAAATCTATGTGGCTCCTGATGGATATACTGTAACATGGCCTGCTGCCCACTACTCCAATACTGCCTGCCTGCCAGACCTGTCACCCTGCCTGGTCCTACTACCACACACGTCCACAACAGTACGGTTCTTTGGCTGTCCACATAGGAGAACCCTTTTTGGTTCCATGTAGAACCCTCTGTGAACATTGTTCTACATAGAACTCAAAGAGTTCTACCTGAAACCTAAAAGGCTTCTTCAAAAGGTTTTCCAATGGAGACAGCTGAAGAACCCTTCTAGGTTCTAGATAACACCTTTTTTTATCTAAGTGTTGGCCTACTGCATGGCTAGGAAACAATTTAAGCTGAGAGTTTCAAATCTTTCAAATAACTGCTGTTTGGGGATTGACCATCCAAGTGCCTACATCATCACGTTTCACTGGAGAGGAGGTTCAAGACAACCGGAACAGCCCCATATAGAGGGGACATGACGCCTGTGGAACCCACAGAACCCTGGTGCTTACGCAGCTCGTAACTCTGTCACCAGAGAAAGAGAGTGACACCCACAATTCTCTCTGCGGTCATTCTCAGAACCTATAGGGTCAAACGCCATCAGAGGAGAGTGGAGAGGACCCATAGGCAAGATATTGCATGTAAGAGAGGAACGAGTGAGTCAGAGATGGGCATCAGGGAGCGGTCTGACACTGCCCCATAGTGACATCTAGGCTAATTCAGGATACAATACTATCTTAAGCAGAACCCATTGCTCCGCGAGGTCACCACGTGCCTGTGTGTGTGTAGCATAAGGAAGTGGTGAAAGTGAAGTTAAAAATAAGACCAGAGATACTGCTGGGACTGGGAGACACAGTACAGTGTGCATGGATGTTTTAAGGTTGCGTTAGTATACCAGTAGATGTGAAGATATTGATCATGAGAATCCGTCTGTTTGTGTTTCTATATCTTTGTGTTCTGTTCCTTTGTATCTGTTGTCTGAAGTTATTGGGAATGAGAGTCCATTTGTTGTTATTGTTTGTGTTGTGTTTTATTTCTTTATGGCTGTTGTTATGGTTGACAAAATACAACGACAGTAAACAGTCACAGCATGAATAGCATCAGGATTTCAATTACCAAAACCATTTACATGTGACATGACGTGATCACCTTTGGGCCAGACATCAAATTCTGTGAGTTGGAACTTCACTTTGCAGTGTGGCACGTGATGGATTTTAGTATACTCAGCTCAAATCAATAATGCACTAATTCAGTGAAGGTTTTTATCTCTTTGGCCTAATGAAGCACATGTTAACTAATCTCCTTCCAGAGTGGGTTTGACACAAAAGGTTCATTCTTCAACATGGTTGGCATTAACAGCTGAGCTGAAAAGAGGGGGGGTCAGAAAGAATGCAGATTTAGCATTCGTGTTACGGTAATAGGGTCAACTTCCCTACACACATCAACACAGCAGCACTGCAGGCCTTAATATAGAGTACTGCAGGAGACTAGGCCTGAGCACAGCCATATCTATATCTCTTTCTCCCTCGGTCTGTCTATCTCCCTCTCAATGATCTGCAAAAAAACTCAACTCAGAGAAGGAACAGGGTCAGTAACCTATGTCTTTATTACTACCAGTAGCCTACCACTCTCGCCTTCTGGGCTACAATATACCAAACAGCAATCAATCACTCAACATAAAGACAAAGTGTTGAGCTTTAAATGTATTACCACCAATGTTCCCGGGACTGCCGGCCAGAAGAAATATCAGCCCGCGCAGAGAAGCACGAGATTGGACTTCTCTCAACTTCCTTGTTTTCCCATTTAGTTAACACTATCAAAGTTTCCCTTTACTGTGGGAATTCCCAATGTTAGCCACTTTCAACGCAACATACCTAAACAAAACTAACTATGCAAGACTTATTAGTGTGCAAAACGAACTAACTGTTTTGAGATCAAAGTGAGAGCTGCATGTAGCCACCTGTGCACATGTGTTCATATTCTTTGCTAGTTAGTGAGTTAATACCCAGTTATAGCTCATGTCTAGTCAGCAATGTGAGAGTGGTTGCTTCCTACAAGAGCACAAAACGTGTGCATTTCTAGCCATCTTTGAAAAGCAAGTCAGGTAAAGAGCATTTTGTCTGTCTTAAAGCGGCAGTGTTGTATTTTGAGACTGGCTTGAATAAGCTAAGATAACTTTAGAAGTTGTTTCTTGCATCAAACAACACATATTAAGTCACCTCCTTGTCTGAATAGGTTAATGCCAAGCCCTGCATATTTTTTCCACAAGTCTCACGGAATTTAGGCCTACATTGAACACCACACATTGGCTGCTACTGTAGGTTGAATGATAGAACAACTATTTCCATGTTAAAATGTTATGGGATGCATTTTCTCCATTGTTTTTGATGGTAGGCCACTCTGGTAGACCTACATTATGATCAAATAGCCACAGTAGACTACTTGGCCATAACTGTAACTTAAAGCATGTATAGCCTCGGTGTTCACAGTAAATGCGCACAAAAGTTGCACAGAACTTTCACAACGTTCAAGTTTGCGCTCAGCCGAAAATATTTTGAAAGAACATTGATCACCACCAAACATTAAAGGTGTATTCAACTTCACTTGTAGTAGAGTTCTAGCCATGTCTTCTAAGAAGACATAAACTGGTGCACATACAGTATATCACAAAAGTGAGTACACCCCTCACATTTTTGTCAATATTTGAGTATATCTTTTCATGTGACAACACTGAACAAATGACACTTTGCTACAATGTAAAGTAGTGAGTGTACAGCTTGTATAACAGTGTAAATTTGCTGTCCCCTCAAAATAACTCAACTCACAGCCATTAATGTCTAAACTGCTGGCAACAAAAGTGAGTACACCCCTAAGTGAAAATGTCCAAATTGGGCCCAATTAGCCATTTTCCCTCCCCGGTGTCATGTGACTCGTTAGTGTTACAAGGTCTCAGGTGTGAATGGGGAGCAGGTGTGTTAAATTTGGTGTCATCGCTCTCACACTCCCTCATACTGACTGGTCACTGGAAGTTCAACATGGCACCTCATGGCAAAGAACTCTCTGAGGATCTGAAAAAAAGAATTGTTGCTCTACATAAAGATGGCCTGGGCTATAAGAAGATTGCCAAGACCCTGAAACTGAGCTGCAGCACGGTGGCCAAGACCATACAGCGGTTTAACTGGACAGGTTCCACTCAGAACAGGCCTCGCCATGGTCGACCAAATAAGTTGAGTGCACGTGCTCAGCGTCATATCCAGAGGTTGTCTTTGGGAAATAGACGTATGAGTGCTGCCAGCATTGCTGCAGAGCCTGCCAGTGCTCAGACCATACGCCGTACACTGCATCAAATTGGTCTGCATGGCTGTCGTCCCAGAAGGAAGCCTCTTCTAAAGATGATGCACAAGAAAGCCCGCAAACAGTTTGCTGAAGACAAACAGACTAAGGACATGGATTACTGGAACCATGTCCTGTGGTCTGATGAGACCAAAATAAACTTATTTGGTTCAGATGGTGTCAAGCGTGTGTGGCGGCAACCAGGTGAGGAGTACAAAGACAAGTGTGTCTTGCCTACAGTCAAGCATGGTGTGTGTCATGGTCTGGGGCTGCATGAGTGCTGCCGGCACTGGGGAGCTACAGTTCATTGAGGGAACCATGAATGCCAACATGTACTGTGACATACTGAAGCAGAGCATGATCCCCTCCCTTTGGAGACTGGGCCGCAGGGCAGTATTCCAACATGATAACGACCCCAAACACACCTCCAAGACGACCACTGCCTTGCTAAAGAAGCTGAGGGTAAAGGTGATGGACTGGCCAAGTATGTCTCCAGACCTAAACCCTATTGAGCATCTGTGGGGCATCCTCAAACGGAAGGTGGAGGAGTGCAAGGTCTCTAACATCCACCAGCTCCGTGATGTTGTCATGGAGGAGTGGAAGAGGACTCCAGTGGCAACCTGTGAAGCTCTGGTGAACTTCATGCCCAAGAGGGTTAATGCAGTGCTGGAAAATGATGGTGGCCACACAAAATATTGACACTTTGGACCCAATTTGGACATTTTCACTTAGGGGTGTACTCACTTTTGTTGCCAGCGGTTTAGACATTAATGGCTGTGTGTTGAGTTATTTTGAGGGGACAGCAAATTTACACTGTTATACAAGCTGTACACTCACTACTTTACATCGTAGCAAAGTGTCATTTCTTCAGTGTTGTCACATGAAAAGATATACTCAAATATTTACAAAAATGTGAGGGGTGTACTCACTTTTGTGATATACTGTACACCCACACTAAGGTGACCAGCAATGGATTACGACTTCAAAGTTCTTAATCTTAGCTTATCAAGTCATTTTTGAATCACCCAGGTTTGGTAGCCAATGCTGTTGGATGGGCTATCTGGCCATCAGAATGGTTGTTCATGCAGTGTTTACAATGTATCACTGTTCAAATGTTCTCATAAAACATCTGCAGCAATAAATGAGTTGGGTACAGAGATAGACAATTTTCACATGCAAATCTGATTGGACACAGTGTTTTGATTATTAAAATATCAGCCTCAATTTACCTTCAGAGTTGTTTTCTTTCTGCAGGTTAATTGGGGGCATTTCCGGGGACAACTCTAGCCAGGGACAGGTCACCAAATTCGGAGACTGTCCCCGAAATCGGGGACGTCTGGTTACCTCAACACACATGCCATTAGGGCTGTCCCCGACAAAAAAAAATCTTAGTCGCCCGACAGTCATCTGTTCTTTCGAGCAATCGAATGGTCGAAATGTTAAAACATGTATTTTTCCATATAGACACATCTTATGTGTTTTAATCAAATCAACTATATGCACTGAGCTTGTCTGATGCTTTAAGTGCTCTGTTTGATGAAATCATTAAGACACACAAATGACTAGAGGGAGTCCGACCGCAATTGATTTGGTTGTGCCGGGCCGGGCTCAGACTTGCTGCGCTGTGTAAAAAAGAAAATGACAGCGAGTGACTGTTTGACTAGCGCCGTTGTCTCTCTCTCATCCCTGCTGCAGTGACCACCACAGAACATCAACAGTGTTCATCGCGCTATCCGTGTTGCTGAAGCTGCAACATAATTACAGCCATTTCTGAAAAAGGTTTTGTTACCAAAATCCCTAATTTGTTAAGGAAAAACATTCCCTATTCCCTCAACCTTTACTCTCTTTACATGACGCATGCATCGCATGCACGTGACCAATAGGACCTATGGCATATCATAACCATAAATTGGTTATAATAAACTCCGAACATGTGACAGCAAAATGGATGCAGAGGATGTGACAAATAAACTCGAAGCGGGAGAATGTTCACTGCTTGCTCAGGAGGTAAAGGGGAAGTCAGATTGTCACGGCCGTCAAAGGAAGTGGACCAAAGCGCAGCGTGGTGAGCGTACATATTTCTTCTTATTAGGATGAAGCCGACAAAAACAATAAACAATATAAAAACGACCGTGAAGCTAAACTTCTTATGGCTGCAATCCCATTAACGGGTTATGACAACAGCCAGTGAAAGTACAGGGTGCCAAATTCAAACAACAGAAATCTCATAATTAAAATTCCTCAAACACACATGTATCTTATACCATTTTAAAGGTAATCTTGTTGTTAAACCCACCAAAGTGTCCGTTTTCAAATATGCTTTTCAGCGAAAGCACCACAAACAATTATGTTAGGTCACCACCAACTCACAGAAAAATTCTGCCATTTTTCCAGCCAAAGAGAGGAGTCACAAAAAGCACAAATATAGATAAAATGAATCACTAACCTTTGATGATCTTCATCAGATGACACTCATAGGACTTCATGTTACACAATACATATGTCTTGTTCGATTAAGTTCATATTTATATCCAAAAACCTCAGTTTACATTGGCGCCATGTTCAGAAATGCCTCCAAAATATCCGGAGAAATTGCAGAGAGCCAAGTCAAATAACAGAAATACTCATCATAAACTTTGATGAAAGATACATGTTTTACATAGAATTAAAGATACACTTGTTTTTAATGCAACCGCTGTGTCAGATTTCAAAAAGCTTTACGGCAAAACACAATATTCAATAATCTGAAAACAGCGTTCAGCCACAAAAGCAAGTCATACAGTTACCCGCCAAATTGTGTAGTCAACAAAACTCATAAAAAGCATTATAAATCTTCACTTACCTTTGCTGATCTTCGTCGGAATGCACTCCCAGGACTCCCACAAGAAATGTTTGTTTTGTTCGGTAATGTCCATCATTTATGTCCAAATAGCTATTTTTGGTAGCGTGTTTGGTAAACAAATCCAACGTCAGGAAGCGCGTTCACTAAAAGCTGACGATATGTCCAAAAGTTCCGTAACAGTCAGTAGAAACATGTCAAACGATGTATTGAATCAATCTTTAGAATGTTTTTAACATAAATCTTGAATAACGTTCCAACCGGAGAAATTACATTGACTTCAGATGAGCGATGGAACATAGCTCCCTCTCATGTGAGCGTGCATTGTCAAAGCATGGTCAGGTCAGGGCAGACCTGACTAATTCCCCTCTCATTCGGCCCCCCTTCACAGTAGAGGCATCAGACAAGGTTCTACAGACTGTTGACATCTAGTGGAAGTCGTAGGAAGTGCAAACTCATCCACATCTTGCTGTGATTTCAATAGGATCTTGGTTGAAAATAGACCAGCCTCAGAATTCCCACTTCCTGTTTGGATTTTGTCTCAGGTTTTTGCCTGCCATATGAGTTATGTTATACTCACAGACATAATTCAAACAGTTTTAGAAACTTCAGAGTGTTTTCTATCCAATACTAATAATAATATGCATATATTAGCAACTATGACTGAGGAGCAGGCCGTTTACTTTGGGCACCTCTGTGCACCTTTCATCCAAGCTACTCAATACTGCCCCTGCAGCCATAAGAAGTTAAGGCTATAGTGCCACAAACAAAGACAACTTCCCACTCTGAAAGGAGGGAAAAGGGCTACCTAAGGAGACCGTCGCCGGGGGCTCCGGACTGGAGACCGTCGCCGGAGGCTCCGGACTGGAGACCGTCGCCGGGGGCTCCGGACTGGAGACCGTCGCCGGGGGCTCCGGACTGGAGGCCGTCGCCGGAGGCTCCGGACTGGAGGCCGTCGTTGGAGGCTCCGGACTGGAGGCTGTCGTTGGAGGCTTCGTGCTATGACCCCTCACTGGAGGCTTCGTGCCATGGATCATCACTGGAGGCTTCTTGCCATGGATCATCACTGGAAGCTTCGTGCCATGGATCATCACTGGAGGCTTCTTGCCATGGATCATCACTGGAGGCTTCGTGCCATGGATCATCACTGGAGGCTTCTTGCCATGGATCATCACTGGAGGCTTCGTGCCATGGATCATCACTGGAGGCTTCTTGCCATGGATCATCACTGGAGGCTTCGTGTCATGGATCATCACTGGAGGCTTCTTGCCATGGATCATCACTGGAGGCTTCGTGCCATGGATCATCACTGGAGTGGAGAGACACACAGGAAGCCTGGCTCTGGGAGCAGGCACAGGACTCACCAGGCTGGGGAGACATACAGGAGGCTTAGTTCTGGGCGCAGGCACAGGACTCACCAGGCTGGAGAGACATACAGGAGGCTTTGTCCTTGGCAGAGGCACCGGATACACTGGGCCTTGGAGGTGCACTGGAGGTCTCAAGCTTAGAGCCTGCACAACCCGTCCTGGCTGGGTGGTTATCTTCGCCCTGCAAATGCGGGGGGCGGGCACAGGACGCACTGGGCTGTGCAGACGTACCAGAGACACAGTGCGCAGAGCCGGCACAGGATATCCTGGGCTGAAGAGACGCACTGGAGACGAGGCGCGCTGAGCCGCCACCATCCGTCCTGGCTGGATGCTCACCCTAGCCCGGCAGATGCGGGGAGCTGGGATGTAGCGCACCGGGCTGTGAACACACACTGGAGACACCGTGCGCTCCACCGCATAACACGTTGCCTGACCAGTACGACGCTCGCCACGGTAAGCACGGGAAGTTGGCGCAGCTCTATAACACGACTCTGCCAATCTCCCCGTGTACCCCCCCCCAAAATAATTATTGGGGCTGCCTCTCGGGCTTCCTTGCTAGCCGTGTTCTCTCGTAACGATGCCGTTCCGCCTTTGCTGCCTCCAGCTCCTCCTTGGGACGGCGATATTCCCCAGCCTGCCTCCAGGGTCCTTTACCGTCCAGGAATTCCTCCCTAGTCCATGAGTCCCCCTTACCACGCTGCTTGGTCCTTTTGTGTTGGGAAGTTCTGTCACGGCCGTCAAAGGAAGTGGACTAAAGCGCAGCGTGGTGAGCGTACATATTCCTTCTTATTAGGATGACGCCAACAAAAACAATAAACAATACAAAAAACGACCGTGAAGCTTAAGGCTATAGTGCCACAAACAAAGACAACTTCCCATCCTGAAAGGAGGGAAAAGGGCTACCTAAGTATGGTTCCCAATCAGAGACAACGATAGACAGCTGTCCCTGATTGAGAACCATACCCGGCCAAAACATAGAAATACAAAATCATAGAAAACAAAAACATAGAATGCCCACCCCAAATCACACCCTGACCAAACCAAATAGAGGCATAAAAAGGCTCTCTAAGGTCAGAGCGTGACACAGATGTTTGGAATACATTTGACTAGTTGTGGAAAATAGCCTAATGGAGATCAAGGAGGAAAAAGGTAAGGAGCAAGAGCTGCGTGCATATTATGTGTTACAAACAGGTGCTGTTAGATTACAATATCATTTTTCTGACCATTTGGAACAATGTAAACAACACTAAATACATTAAAAGCATACCAGAGGGTCTGTTGTAATGGTTTTTTTAAAATTGTAAAGCCTTTATTACAGCAAAGACCAAAAACCATGCCAAAATGGAACGGTTTATTTATTGTTCATGCTAATTATTCAAGGGTCAATTTTTTAATTTTTTTTAAACTAAAATGCTTCATTGCATTTTACATCATGAATGACTCATATGCTATATGATCACATGAACGAATTAATGATTGAGTGATACAGCAGCCTATATAAGTATTGAAATAGAGGCCTAAGTAAGTTACGGTATTAAGACTAAACAGGATGCACTTTTAGGCATACAGCTCTATGGTATTTATATAAGGCTGCTATTGGCTACGAAGCCTACTAATGTTAATGACGTTATTTATTATTAAAATGATGATCATAATAAGAAGATGAAGGAGATCATGAAAAAGGAGGGATATTATTATAAATATTATTTTTCTGACAATCATCCGTTCACCTACTCTGCGTTGCATAAAGACAAGGCGTTTGGAACAAAAAATCTCAAATTTGGACTCATCAGACCAAAGGACAGATTTCCAATTGTCCATTACTCGTGTTTCTTGGCCTAAGCAATTCTCTTCTTCTTATTGGTGTCCTTTAGTAGTGGTTTCTTTGCAGCAAATCGACCATGAAGGCCTGATTCACGCACTCCCCTTAGAACAGTTGATGTTGAGATGTCTGTTACTTGAACCCTGAAGCGTTTATTTGTGCTGCAATCTGAGGTGCAGTTAACTCTAAACAACGTATCCTCTGCAGCAGAGGTAACTCTGGGTCTGCCTTTCCTGTGGCGGTCCTCATGAGAGCCAGTTTCATCATAGCGCTTGATGGTTTTTGCGACTGCACTTGAAGAAACGTTCAAAGTTCTTGACATTTTCCGGATTGACTGACCTTCATGCCTTAAAGTAATGATGGACTGTCATTTCTCTTTGCTTATTTGAGCTGTTCTTGCCATAATATGGACTTGGTCTTTTACCAAATAGGGCTATCTTCTGTGTACCACACCTACCTTGTCACAACACAGCTGATGGGCTCAAACGCATTAAGAAGGAAAGAAATTCCACAAATTAACTTTTAACAAGGCACACTTATTGAAATGCATTCCAGGTGACTACCTCATGAAGCTGGTTGAGAGAATTTCAAGAGTGTGCAAAGCTGTCATCAAGGCAAAGGGTGGCTACTTTGAAGAATCTCAAATATAAAATATATTTTGATATGTTTAATACTTTTTGGGTTACTACACGAATCCATGTGTTATTTCATAGTTGTGATGTCTTCACTATTATTCTACAATGTAGAAAATAGTAAAAATAAAGAAAAACTTTTGACTGGTACTGTATACGGATAATTTATAAAGCCAGGCACATTTATGAGTTAGGCTAATGATTATAGACCTAATAAAGTTAATTAATTTTCTTAGACAATTAAGGCAAGGGCTTTTTTCTTGTGTCCGAACTCTGCTGCTAACTCCGCCACATTGTTCTCAACACCAATATACTGGTTAACTTTGCTCAAAATAATTTGTACTTTTTTTATTTGCCTCTTTTTCTCCCCAATTTCGTGGTATCCAATCGCTGTAAATCTCGTACGGACTCGGGAGAGTCAAAGGTCGAGAGCTGTGCATCCTCCGAAACACAACCCAGCCAAGCCTCACTGCTTCATGAAACAATGCCCGCTTAACCCGGAAGCCAGCCGCACCAATGTGTTGGAGGAAACACCATACACCTGGCGACCATGTCAGCGTGCCTTAGACCACCGCGCCACTCGGGAGGACAACTTTGCTATTATGCACATCGCAACATGGTCTAAGAAAAAGCACCAATTCAACAGCGCACTGATGTTTCGGAACTGCGGACAGCGACCACTATTAAAAGCGGGAGAAAGAGCATTTGTTATAAAATAATATTATTTTGATTAGTGTTGCACCATTGTCCTTAACCATATACAACTTCAGTAGCACATGCTTTAGACTGATGGACTGTGCCATCCCCACGGCCTCCACAATGGATTAGTCCACTCAGACAGGCGCGAATAGGACAGGTGTCTCGTACACCATGATTATTATTTTTTTTTTTGCTACTGCTCAAGTAAAGAAATCTCGATCGACCAACAGCCTAACGACCAAACAATCGACCAGTTGACTAAATGTGGTCAGCCCTACACGCCATATACACGTTATAAACATGTAATAAACGTGTAATCACCAAGATGGAATGTTCACATTTACTTTGTCTTTCCTGTCTGTCTGACCTGGATGTCTGAGAGACAACCCCCAGGCAGAGAATGACCCACCTAGTGAAAAACAAAACAATAATTTCCCAACCAGATGCTCTTTTGTCACACACTCTTTACCTGTGTAATGAACAACACACGTCTGGCCCTTCTTTGGGAAAGTCCTTGCTGTTGAAATGAAAACAAACAATATTTAGTCAAATGTATTATGTGTGTGTGTGTGGTGTGTGTGTGTGTGTGTGTGTGTGTGTGTGTGTGGCATACACTGTAATAATAGGATGTGCCCTTATGATGACTGACATGCACTCTTTATGAAATGTTGTTACATCAAATTATTGGAAGTAACAATATCGTATTCCTTTTACTATCAACATACACACTGCGTAATATCGAAATAATACTTAAAGTCAGTGTTAATACAGATAAAAGCAGCAATCCCAATAGAAGGAGCTGTCCATAGAAGGCTGGCATTAATGCCGAGAGTTCTAGAACGATATGTGAGAGGGTCATGGATCCAGCCTTTATCAAATTAACCCTAACTATTTTTCTTACTTTAGCCTACTTCTCCTAACCAGCTACGTTAATTATCCTAACCTGCTGCGTAAATTCTTCTAACCTGCTACGAAAAGTAAAATCTCACGTTAATTTGACAAAAGCTGGATCACTCCATGTCGTGACCGTGCGAGACCGAAGAACATGTATGGAGCTTGAAAAATAAATGTAGCCCACGTTGTGCAGTATGTAATAAACATGCAGCTAAATAATTTGCACTGGCTGTAAATCCGTTAAACGTTCCCATGGCATCATGATAATAATAACACATCATCTCCCACAATTTCGTAATGGCTAACGTTAGCTAGCTAAATAAATAAACAAACGCAGCAGATAACGATCCAAAATCAAATGTAGCAAAACTTACCATCTCCTGGGGATATTATTTCGATTTCCACACCCATTATAATAAAAAGCGATGGTGGTTGCAAAAGCATAAAATAAAGCAGGTTTGGTGTCTAGTCTATGTCGGTGGTTAAAAGGTGCATGCAAGCTCCAGCAATGCCGACCACTGATCGAGTACTCTATCAAGTCTGAGAAATGCAGGATTGTGGCCGTGTTCGAGAGGATCAACCGTTATGTATCATGGGTAAATTGTGACTGACTGCTCTACAAATAATAATGAGTAGTTATTTATGACGCAAGGTGATTTGTAGATCAGTCAATCGACAGTCGCTTGCACAGTCGGCTGCAATGTCGAACAAGCCCTGTACTAAAAGAATGTGAAAAAACCTTAGCATGAGATACCCAACCTCGACACAAATCTCATCCTCTGTCTCAGTTTAGGGAGACCCAAAATGTACAGCGCCTAAGCAGGGGACAGAGCCGTGACTGAGCTCTGACCTGGCACTGACCGTGGACAAGAAGGCCCCCAAGTGGTCAACACATGAAATACACCAGACTTCCCATAAACTTCAAGACCCACAATGCTTTTCTATTGCCTCGTCTTTCAATTCCAGTTCATGAAACCAACTTTCACCCCTGGAAAAGTGAAATAAAATTGGGAAATGTGATCAAGGTTTATGGTTTAACAAGACAATCGAGGCATGTAATGACACGTTTGTGCATATAATTTCGTGCCTAAAGAACGTATTCGCCATATAGCTACTTCACTAGTTGGCTTGTTCCTGATGGATTTAGCTAGCTAGTTAACGTTAGCTACATGTGTTATGAGCTGGACAGCCCCCCAAAATGACAGCTACTGTAGATAGCTATCCAGTAACTGTCAGGTAAATGATTTTCTAATATTATTGAGTAGCTAGCTTTATAACCTAAATTGCAGATAGCTATCCAGTAACTGTCAGGTAAATGATTTTCTAATATTAGTGTAACGACCCTGGGTTTATAAGCGCGGAAATCGACTCTGCCGCTCGAGCATGCTTTTGTGGCACAGTCGATAGCGCGCCGGACCTCGGGCTAGGAGGTCGAGGGTTCGAGACCTGCTCCCTGCCAGTTTCATTACATTGGTGTCAGAAGTGATCGGACCTCGCATCCACGACAGTGCGTGTGCTTGGCCGGTGAGCGCGTTCCTGTAAGACGTAAAGTCGCAAGCTAGCGCGAGGACGCGCTCTTTGAAAGGAGGGGGTAGTGTAACGACCCTGGGTTTATAAGCGCGGAAATCGACTCTGCCGCTCGAGCATGCTTTTGTGGCACAGTCGATAGCGCGCCGGACCTCGGGCTAGGAGGTCGAGGGTTCGAGACCTGCTCCCTGCCAGTTTCATTACATTATTGAGTAGCTAGCTTTATAACCTAAATTGCAGTTGATAATAGCAAATCTTTGCTGTAATAGCTTTTGACTTGACCGTCTAGGTTTAATTGCATTTGATGTGAATATGATACTAATTCTAGCTAGCACAAATTAATAACCTACCTCAAGACCTAGCCCTTGATCATGACTCTGTTCCAATACATTACACATAAGTCATTGGACGAAAGACGTCTGGATTTGGGTACGAGGCAATCCTTGTTTAACATTAGGTCTTCAGGTAGCTCAATATTGGACAAAATGAGCCCAACGTTACTCCTTAGTCTAAGGACCTTACATCTTCTGTTTAAGGACGAATTGACTTTGAAAGCCAAAACAGCCAAATACTCCATCTAAAAGTGAATCGATTCTCAATTGCGGTACGGTTCCAGAAACATAAATCCCTCTACTTTCATATCATATCAAAACAATTTCACAAACGCAAAATACACACTTAAAGTACATCACAGGGGGCTGCTGAGGGGAGAACGTCTCATAAATAATGTCTGGAACGGAGCAAATTGAATGGCATCAAACATCTGGAAACTAATTGAATGGCATCAAACATCTGGAAACTATGTGTTTGATGTATTAGTTACCATTCCACTAATTTCGCTGGAGTCATTAGCACGAGCCTGTTCTCCCAAATGAAGGTGCCACCAAACCCCTGTGCTGTACACTGTTAGAACGGCGTTTGGGAGACGCAGAAAGCTAATTGGCCACGTGGGGTTCCCACGTGGGGTTCCCTAACCCTATAATGGTGCATGTCAATGTAACCTTTTGTTTTTTGAAAATTATTTCTCGCTGATATGAAACATTATGCACCCAAAAAACCGTACCGCAAGCGATGCGTGTGACCGAGCATCGAGCTAGCCAGCTAATAATACAGTTTGACGTCACAACAACAACACAGATACCAGTTCCTCTCAGTGGTGGAAAAAGTACCCAATTGTCATACTTGAGTAAAAGTATAGATACCTTAATAGAAAGTTACTAAAGTCAAAGTCCGCCAGTAAAATACTACTTGAGTAAAATTCTAAAAGTATTTGGTTTTAAATATACTAAAGTATCAAAAGTAAATGTAATTGCTAAAATATAGTTAATTTATCAAAAGTCATGAATAATTTCAAATTCCTTATATTAAGCAAAGCAGACGGCACAATTTTCTTGTTTTAACATTATTTACAAAATATGCATTTGTGTTTAGTGAGTCTGCCAGTCCAGAGGCAGTAGGGATGACGACGTGTTCTCTTGATAAGTGCGTGAATTTAACCATTTTCCTGTCATGCTAAGCATTCAAAATGTAACGAGTAATTTTGGTTGTCAGGGAAAATGTGTGGAGTAAAAAGTACAAGATTTTCTTTAGGAATAAGTAAAAGTTGTCAAAAATATAAATAGTAAAGTACAGATACCCCAAAAAACGACTTAAATAGTACTTTCAAGTATTTTTACTTAAGTACTTTACACCACTGGTTCCTCTGTAAAGCTGGAGTGTAATATAACCTATCTAATCTGCGTGGCTAAGGTCATTTGGACTAATCAGCTCAGCTCTGGCCTGGCCCTGGGGTATAACCCTCAGGCAGAGGGGATTAGGGATGCCAGAGGCACAGGACAAGATAGGCTTGTCCTATTCTTAGTGTGAGATGGCAGTCAAGATAGCTGGAACTGGTCTTCTGCCGGCAAAATCCTCATGACCGATATCCTCTGCTCTCATCAATGCTATTGAATGAGTGATTGTTTCTTCTTTAATCAATGTTACTGATCATTGTTTCTCTCTCCGTTTGGATTAATCTGTACTTGCTTGACTCTCAGTATGGAACTGGGCAAAGCCAAGTTGCTGAGGTCTGGTCTGAACACGCTACACCAAACCATCCACCCTGTCCACGGGATAGCCTGGACTGACGGGAAGCAGGTCTGCCTCACCTCCCTCTACTATGCCAACTGCGAAGTCAAATTCGGCGACACCAACGTCATCGGTCAATTTGAGCATGTCTTCGGCCTCTCCTGGGGCCCTCTGTGCTGTTCCGGCACTCCTGCCCTGTTGGCCGTCCAACACAAGAAACATGTCACAGTGTGGCAGCTGCAGCTCAGCGCTCTGGAACAGAACAAGCTGCTCTGCACTCAGACCTGTGAGATGAGCGAACCATTCCCCCTTCTGTCTGAGGGATGTGTCTGGCATCCCAAGATGGACATCCTTTCTGTCCTCACTAAGAAAGATGCCTCTGTGCTGTTCTGCGTCCGCGTGGACAACCGTAGAGTCAAGGCTGATATTAAAGGCAGTGGACTCATCCACTGTGCCTGCTGGACCAAAGATGGCACCCGGCTGGTTTTGGCTATTGGAAGCGCCCTTCACTCCTACATATATAACGATGTTCAGAAGAGTCTTTTAGCCTGCTCCTTCTGCCCCATCTTTGACGTGGGCGGGTACATCTGTGCCATCGAGTCAACAGGCGAGGCCCAAGTGGCAGTAGCTACAGAGCTGCCTCTGGATAGGATCTGCGGGCTGAACGCTGGCATAGCATTTGACGTGTCCTCAGATTCAGAGTCCTCCCTACCTGGACATTCTTCTCCTATGGTGATGTTGGACGAGGATGGCTGTATAGACCCCCGCAGGAGGTCCTTTGACTCTGAGAGGTCCTACCTCTCCTGCTCTGCCTCCGGCGGCCCTATGGACCTCACCCACCTCCTGGCCAAGCACCGGCGCTCAGACCCTAGTCCACTCTTACACCTGCGCCGCAGGGACCACCTGACCGGCTCCGGACAGGATTCGTCTCACCTTATCCTGGTCACCTACGAACGGAAAGTTACCAGCACCAGTAAGGTCAGCATCCCTGGGATCCTGGTGCCAGACATCGTGGCCTTTGACTCCAGAGGTTCCACGGTGGCAGTGGCCTCCAACACATGTAGCATGGTACTGGTCTACTGCATCACACCATCCACCATGCCCAACATCCAGCAGATCTCCTTACAGAAAAACGAGAGGCCCAAAGGCATCTGCTTTCTTGGTGACAAGATGTTGCTCCTCATGATTGGCAGACAGAAGTCCAACGACCCTGCCTTCCTCCCCTCCTCCAATATGGACAAATACATCCTGCGCCTCGCCTCAAAGGAGATTGTCTACAACGGAGGAACCCCGGCGTCTCCCTCCCCGAATCGAGAATCCCCCATTAGACGCCACTCGAAGCATGTCTTCTCTAAAGATGAGCAGCAGGAGCTTGTCGAGATTAAGGAGCTGGTGCTGCCGGGAGGAGGTGTAATCCAGTCCCATTCTCCAGGGAGCAGCAGGAGGAGGCTGGTGGAGGAGGTGAGGAGCCCAGAGCCCAGCTCAGTCACCAGCTCAGTCGACTTCTCCTACTCTGACCTCTGTCACCCCTCTGACCAACCTCACTCTAACGCTTCCTCCATTACGGTCGAAAACTTCGACATGGAACCCGTCAACCGAATGACGATGCTCTCCATGGCAGGACAGGCTAGCAGGGAGTCAAGTCAAACCTGCTCCCCATACTACAACCCTAGGGATAAGCCCCACACGGAGCTCCCCACCCTGCCCAAAACCACTCCCTTGGCCCCCAGAGAGAAGGAGAGGAACCTGGAGCAGCTGTCTCAGAACATGGAGAGGATTTTCTCTCGTTTTTCTGAGGTACAACAGTGTCTGACAGAGATCAGGAACTTCACCCGGAACGGCAAAAAGGGTCTGGGGACTAGTTACCCCAATGTCTGTGATCCTCCATACGTTAATATCACATGTCAGGTAGGGGTTACATCTTACAAGATATTACTTCATTTGGGATATTTCATTTCTATGTCTGCAAAAGCTGGAGATTTTCAGAGCAATATTTTAAAAGATAATGTTTGTTGAAATACCTTATTTATTGAAATTATAGGCCCCACCTTTGTATAATAAAGTTACGTTAGACGCTAGGGCTGGGAATTGCCAGGGACCTCACAATACAATATTATCACGATACTTAGGTGGCGATACGATATGTATTACGATTATATATGTATTGCGATTCAATACTGATATTTTTATTAGGATTTGATGTTCCAAACATATTGTTCATATCTGCTGGAGAGAGAGCATGAGAAAATGAGTTTTGATCAGTAAGGGAAATAAAAGTGCTGAAAACGTGTTGGCTCCCTGTTTAAAAAGAAGATGGAGAACAAGCTATAGGATGAAAAATAACTGAGTTTTAGCACAGGTACAGTCGACCAGCTCTACCTAAAGTAGCAAAAGTGTTTTTACAAATTGATACTTGGAGTACAAAAATAATATTGCGATATGTAACTATATATAATTTTTCCCCCATCACTGTTAGACACACAAAGTAAGGAACTGTATGAGTATAAAGCACCCAGATTCAGCATTCAGCAGATATCTGCATGTGTTCTTGAGGTCAGAATTGTACTAACTAACCCCCCTCCACTCTCTCTATCTCACTCTCTCTGTATCATCTATCTATCTCTCTCTATCTCTTCCCTCTCCTCCATGCAGAAGCAGCTGTCTGAGAATGTGTTTATAGATGAGAGAAGGCCAGTGTTGTTGTGTGAGGGGAAGCTGTGTCTGAAGGTTCTTCAGGAGCTCTTCAACGTCACTGTAGTAGAGATGGTGTATGGTACGTATCTGGCCCATGGGCTTCCCCCATACCAATAATAACACATGGTTGTAGTCTTAAGGCTTGAGATGATTCTATGTTTTCACTATGTATACCCCAGGCTTAATTCTACCAGTTATTTGAGATTAAAGGTAGACTGAGCGATATGACATCATCATACACAGCGGGGTGATTCCCTGCTTACAGAAATCAATACAATTCATATCTGCAGACTGACATTATTGGCTCTTCCCAATGTAGGCATGCCTCAAGAGGAAATTGGGTAGTCTTCTCAGAAGTGTGTGTGTGTGCGTGTGGACGGGGATAGAAAAAAAACTTTTCCCTCAGGTTTCCAGGAATCTATTCATATAAGAATAACCGCCATATCCTCAGCCCATAGTCTAGACTGAGGAACTACTGAGCTTCTCTCAGCTATTACAACTAACTAGAGAAGATGTTGTATATCAAAATAATGACATCTCTGTTTCACTCCCCCCAAAAGGACATGCATTTTAAACAACAGTATTTGGTGTTAAACGGAGTGCTTCAGTTAATGGGTGGAGAGGCTGAATATGGGAGTGATTATAGGGTTACTGTGGATTAAAAGGTTTATAACAGAAGCAGCTTACAGCCCCACCACACCCTCCCTGGGTTCGTTCTGCTAATATACACACTCAGCACGCCTCCGCCAACTCCAAGACTATTTATAGAGTATTTATGACACCACTCCATTCAGGAGTTTCACTGTTAGGGTTTTTGCAGCAATCTGAGAGAGCCGTATGTTGTGGTTACTGTACTTCAAAAACCGCTCTATAAATGATTAGTAGACACTTACTGGTTGAAAAGCTTAGTACTATCTATTCGAAGGGTTAAATGGATGTAATCAATGACTCTCATGGTTTTATATAAGTTAAACAGTCTTATAAAGCATGGGGATAAATAAAATATGAATTAAATAAAAACTTCCTTAAACTTGAAACTCCTGTCTCCTGTGTTCCAGGTCCGTTGTGGATAGTCCTGGTAGCGGATGCAGAGGGCTTTGTGCCCCTGACTTTTAAACCCAAAGAGGAGTTGACGGTGAGGAACGGAAAGAGGAAATCTCCCATCAGAACCCCTGGCAGCCCAGACTCCTGCCCCTCCAGCCCAGTCAAATCTCCCTCCAGCCCAGTCAAATCTTACCCCAACACAGAGACTTGAACACAGCATAAATCTCAAAACAGACTTCAGCATAGTGGGAGAGAGCACAAAGCATGGGACTACCGCCTAGCATAACACATATGAGATGTCAGTGCTTTATGCATGCATATCTAAAAACTGCACACGCAAAGACTCAACCCCTCGGCAGCTTTTTATGAACAAGCAGTACTGGGTGGCAAATGTTACTTTTCCAGTTGGGGGATTATCCAACACACTTTTGAAAGAAGCACCTTTCAAACAGAATGTTTACATTTAGTGACTTTGGGAGATTATATTTTACTTTTTGGGGCTTTGTATTATATGCCCATCTGGTTCAAGATGAAGTTCTCTTTTTTGAATCAGAGTACTGAGGTAAGATAGTGTGGTGTTTTGGCTGGCAGAGTTCAGTGTAGCTGCCACCAAATCCCAAAGGGATGTATCCTATTTGTGTGTTGTACGATTGTATATTATTAAAACCTTCAAATGTTTAAAATGGATAGTTTCATCACTCAACTTATGATTTAATATTAAACCTTTATTTAAAAGTTTAAAAGTCAGTTAAGAACAAATTCTTATTTACAATGAGGGCCTACACTGGCAAAACCCGGACGATGCTGGGCCAATTGTGCACCGCCCAATGGGACCAATCACGGCCGGTTGTGATGCAGCCTGGATTCGAACCAGGGTGTCTGTAGTGACACCTTCTAGCACTGAGATGCAGTGCCTTAGACCGCTGCGCCACTCGAGAGCCCAAAATGGAACTTACATGGAACCTTCCTCTACTATATTTGAAGTTAAGAAGTCATGGTTCAGTCCGTCTACTAACCAAAGTCAACAGTATTTATTAAGCCCAAAACATTATAATACTCAGATACCATTCATAAATACCAGCAATGTCCGCTAAACACAGCAAATAGTGATATACATTCATTTATATAAATAAGGTTATCTTGTAGGTATATTCAAGATGGCTATACTTTACAGGTTCATGTGAAAATACAGAAACAAACTTAAAATGTTTACATGAAAGCATAACTATCATGTGATTATTTCTCAGTGTAATATACACTAATAGAAGTCATATTCCGGTTGGGGAACTGGAATCCGCCGCATGTGATACCTCTCCTGTCCATTCCATCCCAGGTCATGGATTGCTCAGATCCTCCAGCGTTCTGGAGCTGATGCTGCTTTGTTTCCTGTAGAAGAAAGACAATATAAACTTTTAGATTGAAGGTACTGTATGTTGGTATTTGAGCCATTTCAGGCCACCGTAATTTTACTCAACCTAAAGGAATGACAGGGGTGAGAGACGGTGGTGTACTGTACACTTATTGCACTCAATCTTTGTGATCCAAATACTCAGTTTGGTAACACTTCACTTAAGCATGCGTATAATAAACCATTATGATACACTTATAATGCATTGTCAGACATGTCATAAGCATGTATCCCCTTATTGTCATATACATTACTTTACAAGAGCACTGTGACGTTCTAGCAACTTCTGACAACAGAGACGTGTGGGTTCCTCACCGTAGCTCCTCCAGACAGAGTTTGTTCCTGAGCCGGACGTCCTCACTGATGGGGTAGAGCAGCAGTATCAACAGGCCTGTTATGATGAAGGCCACCGGGGCAGCGCCTATGAGCAGTTTCAGAGTGTAGGCTACTTGAGCAGGCTGCCTGCATGCCCCCGTGTCATAACCCGCAAACCTGAAGATACCAGTACACACACACACGTATTATACACAGCAAACTTGAAGAGATACGTACAGTGTCTTAACCTGCAAACCTGTAGAGATGCACACCTGTATCATACTGACAGTTACACACTCACCAGTTTCATAAATACAATAGACTACAATGGCCAATTAATGCATACATCAGGCTTGTGTTTATGTGTTTCTCTCTAGACATCTCACTCCTGTGTTATTTAACTGACTTGGTGTTCGTGGCGTCTGACTCACTCCAAGAGAGATGCCAGAAGTGTTGTTAACTTGTTTATGTTTCTCCTGATGTGGATCAGTGTTTGTGTGTTTGACTCACTT
Organism: Salvelinus namaycush; assembly: GCF_016432855.1. Lineage (NCBI taxonomy): Eukaryota > Metazoa > Chordata > Actinopteri > Salmoniformes > Salmonidae > Salvelinus > Salvelinus namaycush. The sequence goes on along the minus strand of NC_052330.1, from coordinate 25,391,465 downwards.
GAGGTAAGGCATGGATACTCCCAAGGAAATCCCATTTTCAGTAATAAATGCCTTTAATACTCTTGTGTTAGTGTTTATGTTGTCTGTCTGTCTGACTCACTCGAGGCAGAGGGTAGACACTCCGAGAGAGATCCCAGCAGCAAACTTGGTGAAGAACACGTAGAATGAGTAGAAGATGGCCTCATAGCCTTTACAGTAGGGGTTGGCCAGACGGAAGTCATCCACCACATCTGGCAGCATCGACCTGAAACACAACACACAATACTACATGAAACATCTCCCATCAACAGCTTATAGGCCTACCTCATCATCATGTTATACAACCGGTCTCGATGACTCCATCTGTCTGAGGAGGAGCAGTCTACTTATAGCGCTAGAGGATGAAATGGCTACAATGGTGCTCATAGAGCAGAGTTTAAATGGCCTGGCGAAATGACTGCTACTACGTGATGACATGATTACAAGATGAAGCTAACAGTAGCCGAACTGCTCCGACCACAGATGGGGAATCACCAGATCATTTTATTTCAATTTTTTATTGAACCTTTATTTAACTAGGCAAGTCAGTTAACAACACATTCTTATTTACAATGACAGCCTAACCCGGACGAAGCTGGGACAATTGTGTGCCGCCCTATGGGACTTCCAATCACGGCCGGTTGTGATACAGCCTGGAATCAAACCAGGGTCTGTAGTGACACCTCTAGCACTGAGATGCAGTGCCTTAGAAATCTGCACCACTCGGGAGCCAGATAAAAAGACAGACAGGCATACACTACATGACCAAAAGTATGTGGAGACCTGCTCGTTGAACATCTCATTCAATAATCATGGGCATTAATGTGGAGTTGGTCCCCCCTTTACTGCTATAACAGCTTCCACTCTTCTGGGAAGGCTTTCCACTAGATGAGAGAACATTGCTGCGGGGACATACTTCCATTCAGCCATGAGAGCATTAGCGAGGTCGGGCACTGATGTTGGGCGATGAGGCCTGGCTCGCAGTCGGCGTTCCAATTCTGTTGCCACAAAGTTGGAAGCACAGAATCGTCTAGATTGTCATTGTATGCTGTAGCGTTAAGATTTACTTTCACTGCAACTAAGGGGCCTAGCCCGAACCAAGAAAACAGCCCTAGACCATTATTCCTCCTCCACCAAACTTTACAATTTGCACTATGCATTGGGGCAGGTAGCGTTCTCCTGGCAACCGCCAAACCCAGATTCGTCCGAATGCCAGATGGTGAAGCGTGATTCATCATTCCAGAGAATGTGTTTCCACTGCTCCAGAGTCCAATGGCGGTGAGCTTTACACCACTCCAGCAGATGCTTGGCGTTCTGTGAGCTTATGGGGTCTACCACTTCGCAGCTGAGCCGTTGTTGCTCTTAGACATTTCCACTTCACAATAACAGCACTTACAGTTGACCAGGGCAGCTCTAGCAGGGCATACATTTGAGGAACTGACTTGTTAGAAAAGGTGGCATCCTATGACGGTGCCAAATTGAAAGTCACTGAGCTCTTCAGTAAGGCCATTCTACTGCCAATGTTTGTCTATGGAGATTGCATGGCTGTGTGCTCGATTTCATACACCTGTCAGCAACCGGTGTGGCTGAAATAGCCAAATCCACTAATTTGAAGAGGTGTCCACATACTTTGGTATATATAGTGTACATACACAGCATGATGACCCCACGCGATAAACCCTGTCATTTAGAGAGAGAAGAGAAGTACGGAGGAGGCAGGGACATAGTGATAGAGAAAGGAGGGAGGAGAGAGGGAGACAGGAGGGTGAAGAGGGAGAAAAGAAGATGGGAAGGCAATGTGCTATAAACAACAGTAATAACAGAATGAAAGTGGAGACTGTAGCACCCCCCTGAGGTTTATAGACATATCTCATTCATCAACATGACATCATAGCCAGGCGTGACTGTATCATGCCAGGGGGTGAATTACATTTTTGTATTCTTTCTTTAACTAGGCAAGTCAGTTAAGAACAAATTCTTATTTACAATGATGGCCTACTGGGGAACAGTGGGTTAACTGCCTTGTTCAGGGGCAGAGTGGCCGATTTTTACCTTGTCAGCATAAGAGTTTCGAACCAGCAACCTTTTGGTTACTGGCCCAACGCTCTAACCACTGAATGGACAGAGAGAAGTGGAGACTGCTGCTATTACAGCAATAGAATAGTAATTCTACAAGGACTGTGGCTATTTTACCACCCCAAGAATATGTTTACTATTGCTACTGTAGCTACAACCAGTGGCTAGTGCTAGTGGTACTACAACTACACCACATCCACAGAGGACCTTTGTGCCAGCACAATTCAATTGGGCTCACCATGGTAGGAGGAGTGATGCAGCCACACTGAGTCCAGAAGAGACAGCCACTACGTAGGCTACGACCAGGTTAGGAATGAACACCAGCATCACTGTGAACGGCATGATCCACTGGACAGAAAGAGAGAGAGAGTAAGAGGAATGAACACACACACATACTGTACATACTGTATACACACAGCATGAGATAGTTGCACACACATTTGTAATCAGGGTTGGTAGGTTACTTTCTAAATGTAATCCATTACAGTTACTAGTTACCTGTCCAAAATTGAAATCAGTTAAGTAACACAATCTGATTACTTTCCCTTTAAGAGGCAATAGAAGAAGACAAAAAGGATCCATGAAACGTATTTGGTGTGTCATCAAAGTGGTCTCTGACTTGTGGTCAGACTCGATCAGGTGGAACAAACTTAAACTTGCGCCTTTTTTCAATGCTGAATTGAATGTCATTGAGAAAACATAAAGATGTCAATGTATTTTTTTTGCAAAAATCCTTTCTGATTTTAAAAGTAATCCAAAAAGTAATCATCTAGTTTTTCAAAAGAATCTGTAATCTGATTAAAATAATTTTGCTGCTAATTTCACTGACTACAGCTAGTTTTTTTGTAATCAGTTACTCTCCAACCCTGTTTGTAATACCGTATTATAAAACCCTCTGGAAATTTTTGATCAGACAGTGCATCTCCAGAAGTAATAATATGTTTGTCCACAAGGTGGCACGTTTTTATCATCAGTGGAGCATCACCACCCCGTCCCAGACACTTACCGTGATTCCACAGAAGGCTGCCTTCTTCTTGCCGAACCGCTCCAGAAACCACTGCCACAAAGGGATGCTCACTACTGCAGATACCTGGGAAGAGGAGTATCATTTTTAAGAACATGCTATACTATTGTTTTTGGTTTTAAGTATACTCTAATGTCATATAAAACCATGCACTGATGTCAATAGGACATTTGTGTGAAAGTGTAAGTTTCTAGTTACATTGATCTAGGTCTGAAACCAGAACTCACCAGGATGGTCAGCACAATGTTCTGGAAGTGGTCTCTCAGGTCCACTGCATGCGTACAGAACAGGACAAAGTTGCTTTGCACCAACTGGAAATCAGATCAGATATCACACACATTCGTTCTTCAGAAAGATTCAGAATATTCAGCACTGTCCTATCCTCTCTGCCCACGGTGCCAAATCACTGGAGAAGCTGCTGACTAACGCAAAGTTTCATCCCTGCTCTTGAATGATATATAATCCTTCTATTCTGATGAGCTGACAGTAAGTTATTTAAGGGAAGATTTGTGAGATACGGCAGTTGAGATGTTTGAGGTGGAACCTATCAAAGCTGTACTTTATAGTTCCAATGCCAACCAACCATATGATCACAGTCATACAAGAAGTTTACCACTGAGAATTCTCATAATGATAACAATAACTAGATATTACATCATTGTAATATGACAATGTGCCGTCTATCTGACTGTCTATCATCATCGGATGGATTTGGAGCTGAGAGAGAGATGCTGTCAAGCATATTTCCTCAAACACACTGATTGCTCTATTTTTCTTGATCAAATCAACATTCAATGGCAGGCAGGCTGTATCTGGAGCCATTCTGGGCCCAATCATAACACAACACCCATTACCATCCCACTGTGGGTGTCATGTCTGAGAGGGGGTGTATCAATGTTCCCACCTGAATGGCAACGGAGATGAAGAGGAATGCAGCAGTCAGAGTGAGGTAGGGACCGTGTCGCATCACCAGGATGAAGCCCTTGTGGAACGGGATCTGCTTCTCCGTCTTCGAAATGTACGGATCTGTGCGAGGAAGAAAAGGAACGAGATCTGAAAGTGTCAAAAGAGACAGTTTCTTTGGTTTCCATCTTTTATCCCACTCTAAAAAAAAATAGCTCAATCTAGCCCGCAAAGCACCAAGCATTCTACAATGAGAGAAAAAAGCATGAGTGAGACACGTATGGGAGACTTCCCCTCCAGTCTGGTAACCCTGTAGATGCCCCTGCATTGCAGTATTGCTATGCTCTGTGTGTGGGTGGGGGGGGGGGGGGGGGGGGGGTATAAGTACAGAGAACCAGAACTGACACGTTCACTGGTACAGAGGTCAGCAGTTCATTGACAGCCTCCATGTGCAGTATAAACACACAAGATATGTCATTTTATACTTAACACTTAATCCTCCTTGTTTTCCTGAGTTGGATAATCATTGCATGAGGCTGAAGCTAGCTAAATGGAGGCCAGAAATAGTCCAGTCAGAATAAGGCTCAAAACAAGTCAACGGAGTGCTACTGTGCTTACTGATACATTGCAAATGGCGTTTGAGTGAAATGTGTGAAGGGAAAGAGAGAGGAGCACACTCACTTGCTGGGAAAGAGTGTGCACAAAAACACACACACAAGCACATATGCGAGTACACACACGCACACACTCACCGTCTCTCTCTTTGACTCCCAGGAACATGACCACAGTGCAGATGAGAAACACTCCTCCAATCACACCAGCAGCGATCATATACATCTCCTTCTGCAAGTAGAGAGAATAAACAATCATATACTGTTACTGTACACCTCATTCTGCAAGGACAGAGAGTAACAATATACCATGTACACCTCATTCTACAAAGGCAAGAAAACAACAGTGTAAATTTAACCTTTATTTGTTAAATTTAGATGTCCATTAGGTATTATTTTAACTTCTTCTGGCTGCAAGCCCTAAGTCGGGATCAATATGACAACAGCCACTTCAAGTGCAGGGCGCGAAATTCAAAATATATTTTTTAGAAATATTTAACTTTCACACATTAACAAGTCCAATACAGCAAATGAAAGGTACACATCTTGTGAATCCAGCCAACATGTCCGATTTTTAAAATGTTTTACAGCGAAAACAGCACGTATATTTATGTTAGCTCACCACCAAATACAAAAAAGGACAGACATTTTTCACAGCACAGGTAGCATGCACAAAGCCAACCTAACTAACCAAGAACCAACCAAACTAACCAACAAACAACTTCATCAGATGACAGTCTTATAACATGTTATTCAATAAATCTATGTTTTGTTCGAAAAATGTGCATATTTCAGGTATAAATCATAGTTTACATTGCAGCTACAATCAGAAATTGCACCGAAAGCAGACAGAATAATTACAGACACCAACGCCAAATATCTAAATACTCATCATAAAACATTTCTGAAAAATACATAGTGTACAGCAAATGAAAGACAGGCATCTTGTGATTCCAGCCAATATTTCCGATTTATTAAGTGTTTTACAGCGAAAACACAATATAGCGTTATATTAGCTTACCACAATAGCCAGAAACACAAGCCATTCCCCAGCAGTAAAAGTTAGCGATCGTGACAAACCAGTAAAAGATATATAATTTTTGACTAACCTTGATATTCTTCATCAGATGACAGTCCTATAACATCAGGTTATACATACACTTATGTTTTGTTCGAAAATGTGCATATTTAGAGCTGAAATCAATGGTTATACATTGTGCTAACTTAGCTACTTTTTCCCACAACGTCCGGATTTTTTTCTGACACTTTTTCTGACACACATATTCTGACCAAATAGCTATTCATAAACATAACTAAAAAATACATGTTGTATAGGAAATGATAGATCCATTAGTTCTTAATGAAATCGCCATGTTCATGAATTCTAAAAATAACTTCATTACGACATACAGCTTCGGTATAGCTAGAGTACCCAAAAGCTGGGCGCCGACGACTAGTTCACATGTACGACAGATATATGAAATAGCATCATAAAATGTTTCCTACTTTTGCTGATCTTCCATCAGAATGTTGTACAAGGGGTCCTTTGTCAAGACCAATCGTTGTTTGGATTTAGAACGGCCTCTTTCCCTCTCGATTTAGCAAGCACACTAGCCAAGTGGCACGAATCTCTCCATGTCAACAAACGGAAGAGAACAGAACACGGCAAAACTCCCGAAAAAATTTCAATAATCTGATTAAACTATATTGAAAAAACATACTTTACGATGATATGGTCACATGTATCAAATAAAATCAAAGCCGGAGATATTAGTCGTCCATAACGGCAGCTTATCAGAAGGCAAATCCAGGTTCCTTCTCGCGCCTTCCTGAAAACAGGAAATGGGTGACACGTCATTCCAAGAGCTGTTATTCCACTTCAAACCAAAATAAACACCCCATTTCTTCTCTCACCGCCTCTTGACATCCAGGGGAAGGTGTATGACGTGCATGTATACTAATACGTATCATGCCCATTTATAGGCAGGACCTAGAAGAGAGCATAGTTTTCAGACTTTCCACTTCCTGGTCAGGAAGTTTGTGCCAAATGAGTTCTGTTTTACTCACAGATATAATTCAAACGGTTTTAGAAACTAGAGAGTGTTTTCTATCCAATAGTAATAATAATATGCATATTGTACGAGCAAGAATTGAGTACGAGGCCGTTTGAAATGGGCACCTTTTATCTGGCTACTCAATACTGCCCCTGCAGCCCAAACAGGTATTTTAAACTACTCTTCCTGGGGTCCACTTCACATCTTTCTTTCTTTGGTTACACAAGGAGGACATCTGAACTGAGCCTTCCTCAATCTCCATCATGTATCTCCATCCAATTACTTCACTTCAACCCTTATCTGAAAGTTGCATTAAAACATAACAATGTGTTTATTGACCTGTGATTTTAGGGTAGAACTCCTTATATCGCTCTAGCAGATACCAGATCACTCAGAATTCACTGTATATCTTAGATACAAGGAACAACAGGAAAGGATCTCAATTGAATTCTGATCCTAAAATACAACCTACCAAAATACTACAGAGCCTTGAAGATGTTCTCAACCCAACAGGAACTGCACTGCCCTACTGTAAACAATTAAGGGCTAGTTTGCTATGTTAGTATTATTACTTATTCACATCAAACATCTTGCCATTTCTGAGGGACTGGAGGAATCCAGTGGTGAAAGTGCTCTGTGTGTGTGTGTGTGTGTGTGTGTGTGTGTGTGTGTGTGTGTGTGTGTGTGTGTGTGTGTGTGTGTGTGTGTGTGTGTGTGTGTGTGTGTGTTTGTGTGTGCGTGTGTGCGTGTGTGTGTGTGTGTGTGTGTGTGTGTGTGTGTGTGTGTGTGTGTGTGTGTGTGTGTGTGTGTGTGTGTGTGTGTGTGTGTGTGTGTGTGTGTGCTCATCGTGGCTACAGAGGGCCATGTGTGGTGAAAAGGCCGCGCCATCGGGGTTTACTCAGAATCCTTTGGAATGGTACCACTCGAGCCCTTAAATAGCTGCGGCGTGTCCGAACCCGACACGGAACAGTTTGGGCAGGAGCCCACTCGCCGTGTTTTATCTACCCAGAAACCACTCTGCGTTCACAAGATTCACAAGGTTGTCTCACTCATGTTTTCATTGACTGTATGTCTACTTCTAGGAAATGAACAACCAGATACATTAAAATATGTAATGTTCCGGTCTGGGTTTGGCTGGTTTTAGGCCGGAAATAGATGTTCAATATTGTTGGTTCCTTTATCTCAGCAAACTGCATGTCGAGTTTGGGGTCTGGGGTTCATTCATGTGTTTTTAAATGTGATAAAAATAGCCTTAATCACACACAGACTGTGGTCGCCCCCTCAGTGTGGGGAGGGGTCTCTTATTTCAGGGAGGGGGATTGATGGCTGATGTCAGGGAAGGGGGGGGGGGGGGGGCTGGGGTCAGTGGCAGGGGAGAGGAGGGGAGGGGGCTGGGGCAGAGGCTCAGATTTAACCTGTGGTCTCTTACTAAAAACCTGGGATGATAAATAATATATAAAGCCCTCTTTAAGTTGGTTCATTTGGTAAGACTAGATCTCACCGCTAGACAGTCTGCAAACACAAACTTCACATTCATTCATCCTATTCCTTTTAGTTTCAACAATTTACAATTTTCATGCTTGTTGACCTTCAACTTGTTTCCTGTTGTTTCTTTTCAACTCTGAGGCTTCAAAAAAGGAAAGAAAGAAGTTAAGTAAAAGGAAAAGATGAGTGTGAAAGTACAGCCCTGAGTTAGTTCAGAACACTACAGCCCTGAGTTAGTTCAGGACACTACAGCCCTGAGTCAGTTCAGAACCCTACAGCCCTGAGTCAGTTCAGAACACTACAGCCCTGAGTTAGTTCAGGACACTACAGCACTGAGTTAGTTCAGGACACTACAGCCCTGAGTTAGTTCAGGACACTACAGCACTGAGTTAGTTCAGGACACTACAGCCCTGAGTGAGTTCAGGACACTACAGTCAGTTACAGTTATTTTCAATATAGGATCACCATGGTAACACCTCAGGTCTGGTTGTTTGTTATCGTGGTGACACTTACAGCATGTGACAGGAAGTCCTGGGAGTGAACGATTCTCTTGACGATCTCGGCCCCACTGCCGTTGCCTAGGTGACTGGCAGACATGTTGTGCTGGGGACAGTTTTTCAGGGTGTGTGCGCTCGCCACGATCTGACCCTGGATGGCAGCGCCAACTAGAGTACCCAGCACCTCCATGGTCATACCTGCAGTATAACACATTTATTATAGTATTAAGTACTATCAAAACAGAATGACAGGCGAGTGGTATTATTTGATCAAACAACCTAAGGTCTGCGTAATAGTGACCTACGGTAGGCTGTGGCCGAGTCTCTCTCCTTCTGGTCCGTACTGAGGAACATGGTGAGGGCAGAGTAAGGCACATGGAAACACTGGGAAGGAAACACAGCAGACACAGAGGACATGATTAGATGTGGTTAGATATAGGAAACACTGTAAGAAGTGGATCAGAGGGTCAAAGGCCATATCATTTGCACCTTTTGTTGTTGTTTTACCAATTTGACCAATTTTCAGTTTCCATGTGGATAAACCTCAGCTCTCAAGCTGGCCAGTATATCAGTCAGCAACCCTCCACTTGACCTTCAAACCCAGCCTTTCTTCACTTTGTCATTCACACAACAGCTCAGTCGACATTGTGGCAGACTGACCGAGCGAGCAAACAAGCGACTGACCAAGCGACTGACAGAGTGTCCAAAGAGACATCAGAAATAAACGCGGCCATAAAAGACTGTCCCAGCCCTTCTCCTTCTCTTCGGCTGGGGCGGGATGAAGTGAAGGAGGGATGGAGTGAAGGAGGGATGGAGTGAAGGAGGGATGGAGTGAAGGAGGGATGGAGTGAAGGAGGGATGGAGGGAAGGAGGGATGGAGGGAAGGAGGGATGCAGGGAAGGCCAAGCTTGTCATTTGTGGGGCCTTGTTGTAAAAACCCAATTTATAGAACTAAATTTGACCACAGCTTTGCTGCACAAAAAATAACTTATCAGCCTTAGTAGTCATCAAATCCTCATTGAATGATTACACTGGCTGTTGTTTATTTAGATCAACTACTGTATGGCCTTAAAGTGATAGCAGCTGTCCATTCTGTCTCTCACACACAAAGACAATGAAGGGAAGTTAAAAGTGGTAACCAGCATTTACCCTCCCAGTGGTCTCTGGCAGGGCTGAACCTATACTTATCAAGTAGTTAGAAAGACATGTCATTATAGGCCACCACAATGTGGGTACATGCTCTGTACCATATGTTAGAGAGGTTAGAGAAAGAGCAGAGGAGAGAGCAAGTGAGAGAGAGAGAGAGTGAAAGAGAGAGAGAGAGCAGAGAGAGAGTGTGAGAGAGAGTGTGAGAGAGTGAGAGAGAGAGCGTGAGAGAGAGAGAGCAGAGAGAGTAAGAGAGAGAGAGCGTGAGAGAGAGCGTGAGAGAGAGAGAGAGAGAGAGAGAGAGAGAGAGAGAGA